>NC_045605.1:83344598-83644750 GCF_009762305.2 Zalophus californianus
GCAGAGCTTCTCTGCCAATCAGAGGTCCTTCCTCACCTCCTGCATAGTCATTAGGAAGAGAGCTGTGAGGATGGAAAAGCTCCCTCTCTGGCCCTTGGCTCAGAAATGCTAATACTGACATAGGGCGTTACCCTGAAACCAGTTTTCAGATTACACTTGGATAGGGCCTATTTCTACTGTTTGTTCTCTTGCCCTTTACCACCTTGTGTATAAAAAACATTCACTGATGTACATTAGTAAAGCTGGACATCACCACTGCAGATTATAACCCCCAATTACCACACCACTACCACCACCATCTCAGTCATATGGTGCACCCCGTAGTCAGACTCAAAACCAGGATGCTGCCACTCAGAGTCTGGGCAATCTCTGAGCACTTACTTAACCTTTCTGTGCCTGAGTTTCTTTCACCTGCAAAATCAGAATCACAACAGTGTCCATTTCTTAAAGGCATTTTAAGGAAAATGAGATAAAAGATAAAAAGGCTTAGAACAATGCCTGGCATATAGTAGGTACTCAAGTAAGAGTTCACAGTCATTGTTGGGTTGATTTTAAAATGAAATATACTTCCTGTATTCACTCATCAGTCCTTCTGGATCCCAACTAGTAAGGCTAGAAAAAAAAATGATCAACTGTTGAGAAAATAACCTCAACTTTCTACTCTACAGAGAACAAACGAAACTGTCGAGTGAGATGGCCAATCTGAATTCACGCTCTTTGTCCTCTTCCAGGCTTATCCGTAAATCCTAGCACAGGGCTGGGGTACTTCTCCAGGCTGGGTGAGTAAAGGTTAGTTCTTCTGCTCTATATACTCACAGAGCTCTCAAAAAAGTAGATAAATAAATAAAAATCCAAGGCTCCTCTGATATTGATCTTCTAGTCTAAAACTCCCATTTTAAAGACAAAGAAACTGGTTTGGAGGTTAAGTGACTTGCTCAAGTTCACATAAATACTTAGGAGCAGTACTGAGGCCAGAAAATGATCATTACCCTAAGCAAACCACAAGGCACTCTTCCACATCCATTACAAAACGTCACCTAATTTAATCCTCATAATAATCCTCTAAAGTAAGTATTATCTCCACTGTCTTAGAGATGCAGAAACTGAGGCTCATCCTCTATGAATTAACTTCTTCAAAAGCATACAAGTGACAAATGAGAGAGACAAGATCAAATGCTTCCTGTCTGGTCCCAAAGAATACAAACCTGTTTCAAGTTTTCTAGAGCTCAGTGCTAGAATTCTCAGCACTGAGCCTCAACCTGTAAATTTCAAACTGAGTGTACGTCAGTCTCGTCTGGGGAGCTTTAAAAATACAAATTGCTAGGCTCTACCTCAGGAAGGAGAGTCAGAGTCTCTGGGGGTATGGCTTCAAAAATCTGTACTTCTTCAGAGTTGGTCAGGTGATTCTGATGTGTAGCAAGATTTGAGAAACCCTAACCTAAGCAAGATACAAGTGTTTCCAATGTAAAATGAGAAGGAAATGAGTTACCTAAGGCTGATGGCATGTTCAGAGTAGCTGAATCCACGTGAAGGGTAACACGGTGACCTTCCCCCAAATCCTTCTATGTCCCACAGACACACACATAGCCCCAGTCACATAAACATATGTATATCTACCAAAGCCCTACTTCCATTGATCTTGCCTAAGGAAATCTGCACCACGGTGAAAGCACCACGGTGAAAGCAACAAGCACCGTTCTTTCCAGCAGTGCTAGAATCTGTGTTGTGTTGGAAATACAGCCATAAGCTTTCTTTCCACCCTTATCCTTGCCATTGAAAGCACCTATGTTTGCATCATGATTTCTTAGTGCTGAACTAAAAACACGAAGGGGAAGATTGTTCCAATGAGCACTTACCAAGGTGCCCCGTATATCCTGAATCCCTTCACTGTTACCTCCGAGTCTTGTAAGTAAATACTGTTTGTCAGGAGGGACTGAACGTTGTCAAAGTCCTCTGGTTTCAATTTGGACACAGAGGGGAAACGGTAGTAGTCCTGTTTAACAAGGTCTGCCATGAATTCCTTATCAAATGTCAGTTCATGATTCCCAGCAATCACTATTTTATATTCATATGGCAGGTTTCCTGAAATAAGAAAAAAGAGTACCAATTAGCACGTTCATTTCCCATCACGAAGTACAACAGCCGAGACTGTGTGATTAGCAGACAGTACACCCGAATGAAATAGCTCACGCATTCCTTTCTATTTCCATGGGAACCAAAATTTATGACTACGCCTTTATGCTAGCAAAAAAAAAAAAAAAATGACAATAAACAGGAGAGAGGAAGCTGCTAAGAAGCTTAAAAGCTACTAAGAAGACATTCAGCTTTCTAGTTCCATTTCCCTCTTCTGCATGCTAGAGATTTACTGTGATGAATCTACACTGTGATGAATCATACTTTATAATTATCCAGTGAAAAGCACTTTAATCACGATCCTTACAAAAAGGTCTGGACTTGGTTTGGTCCTCAAAAATTAAGCCAACCAACTGTTCTTAACAACTCAAAGGACTGCTTGATTTGTAGTATATCCTTCAAAAGTATATTTGCAGTAATATCATACAAAAGACATGGCATAGCCAAGCATTTCACAATGTACATAAAGGAAAGGAACTACAGAGTAAAATTTCATATTGTAAGTTAAAATTTACCTTGTGGTTTGTGAATAAAAAGAACATTAATAATAGCCCCCTGATTAGAAGGCTAACTTTCCTCCCATTGGGATGGGAGAAGAAACTGTAAAGCTTAACCCCCTTTTAATATTTATGGTATGGAAATGTGAGTTCTCGGTGTGTGCTTTTTATGCAAAAGTTTCCCGATCAAAATGAGATAATTCTGGGAAGAAGAATGAAAGCTATAAAGGAAAACCCAAACACCAGACTTCTGCATAGATTTATAATGTTTGAATAAAGTACGGATCATACATATTAATAACTCACCGTGATGCTATAAGAAGCAAAATCCAAAGGGAGATAGTGCCGGGCAGCTGTCCCCATCCTGAAATTAATGCCCTTTTCTCTTCTTTGTCATTACCCATCCCTCAAGCCTCACTGCAGAGCTGCTGCTCATTTTATTTCATTTTATTTTAGGGGAGAAAAGGGCGGGGCAGTGGTCCTATAATTCCAGCTTCCTGAGGCTCCTGGGTCCAATGCAAAATTAATGTTTCCTGCTATTCCAGGAAGAATGAAAGTTACCACTAGCAGGAAATTGGATACACTTGTTGTAGGAATTGGTCCTTACCAGCAAGCCAGAGTCAATGATTTAATTAATGAAGCTTAGTGGGGAGGAAAATTATATTTTGGGGGTGGGGGCAAGTTTTGCCATAGGTATTTGGACTTCAGCAATGCAAACTACAGAGACTATGCTGTGAAGTCCTCAATCTCAGCAGCGCACTGCACACATATTTGCTAATATTGAAACTTTTTTTTTTTTTTAAAGAGAGCAAACGCCAGTGGGGTTGAGGGGCAAGGGCAGAGGGAGAAGGATAGAGAATCTTAGGCAGGATACGTGTTCAACATGGAGCCCGATGCGGGGCTCGATCTCACAACCCTGAGATCATGACCTGAGCCAAAATCAAGAGTCGGACGCTTAATTGAATGAGCCACTCAGGCGCCCCTGAAATGATTTTTAAGATCACCAGAATATGCTTTGTAATGCTATTTTCTTTAGCTTTCAATTTTTAGGTTTCTATCAGTAATGAAATTGCATATATAACACATGGTTTAATAGGGAGGCTTAAGAAAGAGATGAAAGCAGTCAGAAAATAACACGGCAGAAAGCAGAAACCACAAGCATCGCAGCCAAACGTCAATGGATATCCTTGACTACTAGCGCACAATGCTGTTCGACATGCTTTTGGCCTCAGTTATGCGTAAGGCTGTGCTAAAGAGCTCACAGAAAATAGGAAGCCCCTCTCAAATGTATGTTTTTGCAAGTTTATAATGTGCCCCAGCATAAGGCAATAAGGAGTGTGATGTATGCTGCAAGCTACTTGGATAGAATTATATTTTGCACAATTCCCTACACTTAAAATATAGTTGAGAGATGTATTAACAGGCCATAAATCCCCGACACCACGCACACTGGACATTTGTGAGATGCCCCACGACTTTAACATCATGACTCTGTGACCTCCTTTGGCCTGATACTGCACCCCCCAGAGTCACCTGTGCCCCCAAAGCCAGAATGGGCTGACACATTTTCCTTGAGAGTAATCTCAAGGCAGGTCCGACCTGCATGAGTCTTTGAGCAACTCTACTTGTACAAGTCATGCTACAGCTGCCCAGTTCCGTTTTAATCATTCATGATGATGGACTCACTGTAAGCCTTTCTTTATGCGCCACTGCTCTTGCAAGAGGGCTTAGCTTCTCGCTTTTTCCATTTTCGAGTTTTGGTTCAGGAACGGCATGAGTGAGACTGAGAAACAAGGCAAAGGAAGTATATTTTCCCCCTCTGAGCCATTTTTTTTAGAAAAAGTGAAACTGCTGCAAAGTAAGTCTTCTTCAGGGAGACAGGTCTCTTCAGTGTCTTTTAAATCAAATTTTGGAGACTCAGCATAAAGAAGTAGCCACCAAAATGGAGAGCGGAGGAAACAGTGGTGATATTTACACACTGCCAACAAATTCATCTCTGAGACTCCAGTAGTAGTTTCCAACTTCCATCCTCTGCTACCTATATTAGGACACTGTCTGACATATATTTATATATATATGTAATTTTTATATATACAATTTTTATATGTTAATTTTTTCTGAACTTGACCTTTCATTTATTATCTGCCAACCTTTGTTTTATATGAAAGGTGTAAGCAGGGCAGCTGACAAATCTTGTTACTTGATGGTATTTTTTTTTGAGGTTAGATTAATTTGGAAAGCTCTGCAGTCAAGCTCCAAACTTCTTGGTATTCATATAGCATCATTTAAAAATTGTCAGACAAAGAGGTGCCTGCCTTGATCCATTTTATTCAGATCAGGCCATTGAAGTCGACCTCCCTGAATAAAAAAACCCGAGACTATATACAGTTATTCTAACATGGAAAAATTCTTGCTTTGAATGACCTAAAGAACTCTAACTAAGCATTCCATGCTATATGTTCTACGAGCGATAAACAAGATTATTTTAAGTGGAATGGAGATAAACTTTTGACAAAATGTCAAATAGTTCTGTATGTTTTAAAAAGTGCATATTTGGAAAAATACAATATGACAGTACAAATAACGATATATGGCTTCATTTTTGGTTTCTGTTTTTCATCTCTACTTTCATTTTTCTATTTTTACATATAAAATAGGAGATGATTTAAAGAAAACTATCGAGCAAATAATAATACCAGACGATTCACAAGTATGGCAAAGTGATGACTATAGCAAGTAAATGAACGAAATGTGGGAAATTAGCCCATCTTCTCATGTTTCTAATAACTGGCCTCCTGATCTCATTCTTCCCACTTTCACTGGCACTTTAATTTTCCAGACATCTATTTTGATATTTTGGGTCTCTCTCTCTCTATTTAATCCTCCTTCTTAATGAGTTTTTGTTTACCAAACCCAAGAAAACAAAAACAAGCAGCCACTGACACACACATACACACACACACACTTCTCACATACAATCCTAAACCACGCTTATTTTTGAGATGCTTCTTCATTTCACATCTAAACTTTTGGAAAGAGGATTCCAGAAGCTTGCAGCTGGTCGGCCAAACACAGGCCACAGATGTATTACAAATGGCCCTCAGTGCTGTTTTGTGTTTTGTCTTGTTTTTAAATTGAACTAACATTTAGAAATCAGGAGATGTCATGCAAAAAATTCTGATTTTCTAGCTACTTTTGGAAAATCAGAAGACCAGTCAATATACTGTAGACCTTCATCCATTTGGCCACAGACCTTTCCACTCCCTATGACTTCTCACACCTGGCCCACTTACCACGTTTGTGTTGCCCGATGGTCCCCTCTGTTATCAGAATTAGTAACTTAGAGACACGTGGTCACTCAGAACTTACCCCATGCAATCTGGCTTGTGTTTCTATTCTCTTCCCAAAGCTTTCCCAGAATGTCAATAATAACTTACTAAGAGCCAAAGCCCAGACATTTTCTCACTTCTCATCTCCATGGATCATACCACAGTGACATCCCTGTCCCTCAAAGTCTCTACCCCCTTGACACTGGATGTTGCGCTCCCCGGTTCTCCTCCTCCCTCTGTTGCACTTCCTTTCCTTCACCTTCTTCCTCAGCCCCCTTTGCCTCCTGTCTCATTCTCATTGACTCATTACATTCTCCCTCTTCATCTTTACTTCTATGGATATCAGTTAATATTTCCTTACAGTATGTCTCATCCTTCTATTCTCTGTGATTCAATTTTAAACTACTACAATTTAAACGATGGAGGCAGCACAAGGTTAAGGGCAGGAACTCTGCTGCAGGCTTCACCACACATTGGCTGCATGACCCTGGACAGAGTCCTTATGTTCTCTCAAGTGTGCTAGCAAAATGAGGATAGTAACTGCACCCATCTCATAACCTGTGCTCAAGATAAAATGAGATAAAGTTTCTAAAGCACATGCACGGTATGGACTAAACAATCAGTGCATTTTAATTATTTTTTTTACTCCATTTTTCTTAGTTTTGCTTTTTGCATGTGACTTGTCTCCCCCCTGCACTGTGAAATCCTTGAAGGTATGGATCATGGCTTGTGGCTTCGTATTTGACCCAAAGTACCCGGTTCCATACCTTCCAAATGGCAGGCACATGAGTACTATTTGCTGAATAAGTGGAAGAATGAACGAACTTCTGCAATATTTGCCAGGAGCTTTCATAGGAGAATTACAGAACCTGAGCTTGTCATCTTGGGATATGACAAAGTTTAACCGCTGTCACATTGTCCTCCAGAGACACTCAGAATTTACCCAGTTTACGCCTCCAGAAGTGTCCCATTCTCTGCCCCCAAATTCAGCCTAGCCAGAAAAATCTCTAACAAACCATTTTTTAACTGGCTTTTTCCTCCAAATCTAAATGGGGGAAAATACTATCACCCCCCCGCCAAGGTTTGGTACACATTAAACAAGATGCTGCATGTAAAGAACTTGCACAGTTTCTAACACGTCAGGATGACTCAACAGATACTAGGTGTGATGTAATGGTTGTTATAATGATTACCCTTCCCAGGTGCCATTCAAGAAAATATTCGTTGATCCACAAATTGGATCACTCTCTGGTCACAGTGGCTCAAGGTCACTGCTTCCAAGGAAAAACATCTGAGATGGAAAAGAGAACTTTGATTTTTCAGAGGCAGGGGCTGGCGTGGTCTAATGTGTCCTTCCAGTCAACAAAAGTATTATTAGGGTCACGAAGGCATCTGGATCTACATGGCATGGTGGGTGGGCCTAAGAGGCCTTCAACCTGCACACCGATTGCTTCTGTCAAGATGATTCTAACCTTGCAAAATGTGTCTCCTGAACATATCACTCCTTTCCTCCTTCTGTTACCCAGTTAGGCATCATTTCTAGTATTTACTGACTGCCTCTCACTCACAAATGAATGGAATAAACCATGACCGATAACATCTCTCCAGAGGGACTACTCACCTAGAATATCCCTAATACCCTCCTAGAATCAGATACTATATACGATCTCTATATACTCATATACTCTTCTATGAGTAATTAGAGAGGAATAGAACGTCTAGAAAAGTTTCAGATCTTCAGTTATGCACATGTCTGATAAATCCACAACAACTTTAAAGCAGACAAACAGTGAATTGTGTGAAGGTCAGCTTCCCTTCTGTACCAAACTCTGGACATTTAGTGTGTGACTTAAAGCAGCTCCCATGAATCACAACACATGACCCCAGCAGGATCTTCAGAGATAGCCTCATCTGGTGATTTGAAAGCTGCGTTCTGTGAGCCTCCCCAGGGCTGGAGCAGGGCCACGTGAGGAAAGAGACAAGGGCAGAGGCGAGAGACCCGTTCCCTTGTTCACCACAGCCGCACTGCTTTCCTTTCCTTTACAATTTGGGGAAAGATGTCGTGTGAAGACTTAGCCCTGGCTTAAAAATATTCAACCGAAAAACCTCTGGTTTATCCAATTCCATTTTCCTGATGAAAAAAACGGAGTGCCAGAGAGGGGCTGCCACTTGCTAAGCTAAATCATGGGCCACGTTGGAGGTACAAGTGGGACAAGAATAGCTCTTCTGTCCCCCACGCTAGTTTTCTTTCAGGTGATCCCAAATTTTTAAGACTCTTATGAAGTTTGGCTCAAGACCTACCTCTTATGTAACTCCTCCTCAGACCATTCGTCCATCTATGGCGATCCTTTTCCCTAGATCTAGGCAGCAGTGGCCCTTTCTGTTTGTATCACAAAACAGAACTGGCTACGTGATGGATTTCTCCTCCAGGGGTCATGAAGCAGTTTCACCTTCACACTATGACAACACACATTCTGGCTCAACTAAGGCATTCCCCAAATGCTACTGCAGCTGTGGGTGTAATTTCTTACCCACCCACTCTCAGAAGAATTTGGGAGCCTACCCAAGGAAGGGAAGGTCATGGCCTTGGGAAGGAGAAGGAAAAAAGCTCCTGTGCCCAACTTTATGCAGGGTCCCAGAATTTAAAAACATGTTGGCTATATTATAAGAACTAAAATGAGACTTTGACAGGGGAATAGTAGTCCAAGATAATAAACCCAAATGCCTACAGGGACTAGAGAAGTAAATAAAAAATGTGAATTGGACTAGGTAGAAGTAATAGAGGGTGGTGAGGACCAGCACCCATGTGTATCACCATTTAAAAATAAACATATATAAGAACTGCTTTGGCCAAACAAGATTCCTTGCTAGCTTGCCCCCCCAAAAAAGTTAATGTCCCTCAAAATTAAGTATCATACAACTGTGACCTATTTTTCTGCCACAAATAATTATAGGATATATTCCTCTAGAAAATTTAAGTTCCAGTCAAATCAAAATCCAAAGTCAATTCCAGAATAGTCACTTTTCTTGGGAAATCTGTCTACCACCTGCAAAAAGATGACCCCTGCCCCATATTCTCCATTCCTCGTGAATGGTGAGTATGGGAAACGGGGGTAACCAAAATGGCCATTAGGTTGAGGCAAATGCCAAATACTGCTTTCCCATGCCCCATTTTTTATCAGGGATCTGATGAGCAAGGCTAACTGACTGCTATCTCCTATTTATTTCTGCTAAAACTGAGGGAAACAAAAACCCAGAGTACAACAGCAGTTTTTTGTGAAGGAGAGCATCCCAAAGCAAACACGGCTTGCCAGGTATCGTGGGTAAGAGAAAACCTAGGTATATAAAGGTGACAAATTTCAAGATCTCCAATCTCTAGGCCTACTCCCCTCTATACCCTTAAATTATAGGCTTTGAAAATATATAAAGAAACCAAAAATGTGTAGCAGAACTCTCATATTAAATAAAGTTTATTATGCAGCAAGAAGAAAACACAGAGATGATGAGAAAAGAGGAGAACCTGGCTGTAGCTTCCAGATACCCAGGAAAATCAAACTCACAAGGCACAAGCTTCAGGCCTACTTTCCCTTGCCAGTATGCTAGGGAAAAAAAACTAATTTATGAAATTAAAAAAGAATAAAACAGATATATAGCCAGACCTATTATCATGGGACTGTTTCTAAACAAAAGAGATACATTACAATTCAATCACATTTCTGAAACCTTCAACCTGCGTGGGGGCAGTGCCAGGGGCCTGTTTTGAAACACTGCTCCCTAATGCCAGTGTTATAAAAGGACCCTGTTATACCCACAAGGTGGATAAAAGGCAGCAATTTTTTTCTGTTTAAAATTATTATTGTATTTTTAATATCATGACTCCCGCGGAGAGGGAAAATGTTCAAACTCTTGAAGTCTCTATTCCACTGAGAACTAAGAGTAACTTGGGTTTGAAAACTGTTCAAGCAGAAAATTTTGCAGGAGGATGAAAGAAATAAATAATAATACCAGTGGCTAGGAGGATGGAAGAACTATGAGGCTCTGGGATGGACTAAGGACAGTGTCATAGACATTCCTTCCCTGGATTATGGGGGCTGATAGCTGTGCAGGGCTAAGTTGAGCCTGGAGGCAGGGAGAAGACTGTCAGCTACAAGCGGGCAGAGCCCACTTTTCCCCACTGTTCCCCCAGCATCTAGAAAAATGCTTGGTATTTAATTGGTGCCCACGGCCTACTTGTTAAATGAATCAACGGACCTCCGGCAATCCCTCTCGGCTCCACAGTTTGCACTCACTTGCCTGGGCTGCAAAGCCACCAGAAACATTCAGTCAGGGTAAGCTCCGTCTCTGACCTCAGTCTGTCCCCCGTCAGGCTCCATTAATTTTCACAAGTCCTGACAGCTCTAACGTTAATACTCACACTTGCTGATGGAGCCACACAGCAGGTTCAGACTGCTACCTTCTCCTCTGAAACTCATGCATTAGGGTTTCTTCCATGCTTGCAATGGGAAACCAAGTCTAAGAAATATTAAACACAGAAAACTATATTACAATAATGTCAGGGTTGAGCCGGAAACCCAGGAGAATGAAAGGAATGCTGAGTGAAAGCCCAGGTCCAACTGCAGGAATTAGGGCTAGCGCAAGAAGCCACAGCTGAAACGCTCCCTCCTCCTCTTCTTCAGCCTCCTCCATAAAAAGAATCCCAAAGTACCAAAGATGCTGTAAGCCTTAATCCATACAAAGGAGACAAAAGTCTATCCCCCGCCCAGGAAAGCAGACCCCTTCTGTACCTGAACGGTCATCAGTATATGGCACTGAGAAGTATAAACCACAAGGGAGCAGGTTGTTAGTACCCATAATGACGAAAGACATAAAAACAGCTCAGAGATTTGATTGTGGCTCAGCAGCAACTTGTTTGCATGTGTTTCCTGTCTCAACCATAACCTTAATCCAACATAACTTCTTGTGATTTAAACGCATATTCAGGCACACACACTCATTCACACTCATACAAGTTAGAAGACCACTATAAGGTAGTAAAAACAAATGACGATATCTTCTTTGTTTCCCAACTGAGTATCTCTAAGTTGCCACCCAGACCAACATGGCACATTCTACGTATGAAGATGTGGCAGTGAGCTGTCCACTGAAATCCAGCTCCAATTATACTCGAGTATTACCATCTGGCTGGACAACTAGAGCCACAGGTAGCTTCTTCACTATATTCTGTCCAATCTCTCACTGACAAATGCAGGCCTTGGCTTGTTGAGAAAGATTTACACCCCATACAACAAATTTCAGGGGAACACTCAGAATATCTCCTTAAAGACCCTTTCATCTACTTCCTCAAGCTTCAGAAAACTGGATCCAAATCAGGGTTCCACTGGACAGTCACCAGAAAAACTGGTCAAGGCACTGTCAATCTCATCTAAAACAGCTGGTGCACGTTTCATTCAAACGTACTGGAATGTAGGGATATACAGCGTGATGGAAAGATCATGGGCTGTGGAGTCAGACAGATCTGGGACCAAGTTTCTGGTTCTGGCACTTACTTTATCTCTGAAACTCAAAAAACTCAAACTTAAAACATGCTCTTTCACCTCCATATTACTCATCAGAAAAAAATGAGGATAATCATACAACCTACACGACAGAGTGGATGTGCAGACCGAGTGAGATCAGGAAAGGACCTAACACAAACCTGACAGATAAATGACAATTATTATTATCATCATAATTTTTACCCTGTCTTCTGTTGTGCATTGTAACCTCATTCAGGATAAGGGGCCCATCTCTAACTTCTTACCACCTTAAAAGAGTATTCCACAAATATCTTTAATAAACTAGTAGTGTTGACTGACAAAATCTATGGTGAGGTGAAGAATATTGTTTTTTCCCCCACAAAGTCTTTAAAAAGCAACTGAGAAAAGGTGCTCTTTCCAGCATGAATTATAAAATGAGTGGCAATTATTATACTGAAGAGTATAATAATGCCATCTTTTAAAATTTGATGCAATCCTATGTTTACATTTTCAGACATTAAATATCATAAAAATCAAATTAAATAAAAATAACACTGGCATAAAGACCATATTCTTTAAAAGAAAGAATACTTTTAGAGAATTTTGGATTCCCTCTCCACCTTAACCCTTCAAATAGTAATAAAAAAATCTTTTTTTCTAATAAATACTATTATTTTTGCTTGCTAAAATAATGTTTGGGCAGATGCATGCAGGATTTCAGTGTGCAGTGATTCCAGGGGGCCAGTCCACAGAAGCCAGAACAGAGGGTTGACAGTGGAAATAAAATCTCTGCCTTAACAGCACCACTGGGGCTAGATGAAAATGGTCTTCTAGAACTTGATTAAAACTAAATTGAAAAAGAACATATTTGGCTAATATTACATTAGACTAAAATATAGAAATGAACCCTAATACTCTCGAAATCTAATAAGAAAAAGCCATCTCAATTTCCAAACTTTCAAAAGCATCTTCTTTAAATGCATCACAGATCAATTTACATGGTACTTTTACCAATAAGCAAAACCAAATCACAGGTTCCAATTGGCTTATATTGGAAAGTATAAGAGCAAATGCTAGAAAATGCAATTACTGCAAACAAACTCCATTTTCTCCCCTCTGAAGGGAATTTCAGAGAATATTTTATTGCCATCAAATAATATTTCTGAAGGCATCAATACACAATTCTATTTTCTTTTCAGAGTCCCTACTCACTGGATAATCTAATCCACTCTACAGAATATCTTGAAATTTAGAGAAGAGCCCAGGAAAGGGGATATTACCTTGCACACACATCCTATGTCAATTTTAATAATTTGCAATCTGGACAGGATGCTGCACAAAGCAAAATTTAGGATCCAATAAAATTGATTTTTCCTAACTTATAATTCAAAGTTTTAATGAAACATTTCAAGGGTAAAATTTTAAAAGAAATCTCTCAGAGAAGGTTATTTTTATCAAGAGTGACAGTGATGAGATGGAGGAAATGGAGACCACGTTCATTTCCTCTTCCGTTTCTGCTTCCCCCCACCAAACTGGCAAAATTTCCTATTAATAAGAATTCCAGATAATCAGGAGCTACAAAGTAGATTTTCTGGGGGTTATGAAATCATGAAGTCTCCCAGTGATAAGGTTTGGTTTCCTTGAAACACCAGTTCCAAAAATCTCTGATCTCTTTCCTTAGGTATAGTTTTGCAGCCTCATGCCACAAGCCTCCCCTCTGGGATGAAATACTACAAAGTAGTATAATTCTTTAGGAAGAAACCATTTTTGGAAAGTCTATTATGGCCCTTGGAGGTCCAAGGCTCCAGGAAGTGGAGTTGGAGGTCTATTTCCCTTTCCCATTTTTATTCCTTTCCCATATGTCATGGGTCTGAATGTTTATGTCCCCTCAAAATTCATACATTGAAATCCTAATCCCCATTGTGATGGTATTTGGAAGTGGGACCTTTGGCAGGTGCCTGGTCATGAAGGGTGGAGCCCCCACGAATGGGATTAGTGCCCTTATAAATGAGACCCTCCAGAACTCTCTAGCTCCTTCCACCATGTGAAGAAACAGCAGGAGGGCGCTCTCACCAAAAGACTGTGCTGGTGCCTTGGTCTTAGACTTTTTAGCCTTCCAAACTGTGAGAAATAAATTTCTGTTGTGTATAAGCCACCCAGTCTGTGGTACTTTGTTATAGCAATCTGAGTGAAATAAGACATCATGGTTTTCTAGTTTCCAGAGATCTAGCCCTCAATATCTTAAATCTACAGTTCAAGACAAATTGACACTGGTCTTCCTAAGTCCATGTTTTCCCATAGTGTTCTTATGGCATATGGTGTTCTTTACAGCTCTCCTTAAATAATTCAAATAAATATGTAAAGGAGTCCAGGTAATCATGGCACAGTTGGAGCACACTCATCTGCTGAACACTGTTCCCAGCAAGACAATAAAATGAAAAAAGAGCAGAGGTGGTCAAATGTTCTGAATATTTGAAGTCAGGTAAACACACACCGCTTTAGCCTTAAATTTTCCATTAAAAGTACATGTCCATTTCTCTCCCCATATCATACACACCCAGCCCCTCTGACAAGGTATGGATTTCCCCTCCCTTTAGGTCTGCATCTTTTATGAGCTGAATTGTACCCCCAAAATCCATATGATGAAACCCTCACTCTCAGTACCTCAAGCATGTGACTGTACTTGAAGATAGGGCCTCTAAAAAGGTGAATAAACTGAAATGAGGCCATAAGGATGGGCCTTAATCTGATCTGATTGCTCTTCTTATAAGAAGAAAAGAATAGAGATGCTCAGTTGGTTAAGCATCTGCCTTCGGCTCACGTCATGATCCCAGGATCATGGGATCAAGTCCCGCACTGGGGTCCCTGCTCAGAGGAGAGCCTGCTTCTCCCTTTGCCTGCTGCTCACCCTGCTTTGCTCTCTCTCTCTCTGACAAATAAATAAAATCTTTAAAGAAGAAGAAAAAAAAATATGGACCAGAAATGTGCTCCCACATGAAAAGCCACAGCAAGAAGTTGGCCATCTACCAGCCTCCAAACCTACTGACACCTTGATCTTGGACTACTAGGAACTGACAGAACAGACAGAAAATAAATTTTGTTGTTTAAGGCCCCCAGCATGTGGTATTTTGTTATAGCACCCCTAAGAAACTAATACATCTTTCTATAAGGAAGGCTTTGCATAATCCATCCTACATACTAAAGCTGAGGTGATCTTATCAGAATACAAATCCAATCATATATTCCTTCTATATGCTTACACATTCACCCACTTGAAAATCCTCCCAGACTCCCTACTATTGTCTATAGACCAGAGGCCAAACTCCCTGTGTGGTGTGTGTAACTCTGTCACCTGGCCGCTTCAGCCACTCCTCCACTCATACACTGGGCTCTGAGCTTGCCAAGTGCTTGCAGCTCAGAGAATGAGAATGTGTCCACAGGACTCATTCTCCCACTTGACCATGGACCTCAGGAGGATTGACTATATTTTACTCATCTTTGCATTCTCAGCAGACTTCAATAATTATTTATCAAACAAAAGAGTGAGTGAATGAAGAATGATTTTATCCTGGCTAAGAATCATGTGGATATGAGTAGTTAGTACCTCAATTTTGGATTCTGGATGGCTTCAAAGTGTGACAAATCCTATTTATCTTTTATCCTCGGACGGCACCAGTTGAATACGTCACGAAGTATACTATTCATTTGCAACTGAGAAGCTAAGTCTAATTTTAAAACTCTTTTATAAGGAAACTTGGTTGTCGTTGTTGGGGAAGGCAAAGAGATTGGCCTGCACATAGTAAGGACTCAGTTTTGTTGAATGAGTGAACAAATAAATGGATGAATAAATGAAAGAATGAACTATACACATCATACAAATAACGTGTTTCGATTTCAAAACGGAAGGGAGTTACTACTGTTGCATGGTTAACCTTACTCATTTAAAGATTTTTCCAACCTTTGTTCCCAGGATTGGGTAGCTCAGAGGAGATAATCAATACTGGAGTTAATGGAACAGCCATTCATTATTTGAGGAAGGTGTCTGTATTTCTTCTTCACTGTATCCCTTCATCTGAAAGTTCTTACCCGTAGGCCTCTCAGGCAAATCACTGCTGTTTTGACAGCTGGTTTTCCCGAGGCCACTCTTTACAAATGAGCCTACTGCCTGGGCCAGACAGGACATGTGCATGCATCTTCTCAGGACCCCAAGTCACTGGGTCACATGAAAGAATCCACACTAACATACTTGCAGGGCCAGCTTTTTCCCTTTGCTTCCTACAGAAAAATCAAGAGGCAGTAGGGTGCTCCTGACCTTTTCTCCTCTAATTCCAGGCTCACTGAAATTCTATCCTAGAAGAGTCCCCGGAGATCAGAATCATTCCTTCTCTGGAATGGGAACCTAAGACCCAGCAAGGCTAAATGACTCCTCCAAGGTCACCCAAGGTAGAATTCCCCATCTTGCTGACCCATGTTTTCCCTTTCTACCATATCATACAATTACGGAGTCAGAGATAGTCTCAATGATTTGCTTTACAGATCAGGAAATCTAGGTTCAGGGAAACTGAGAGGCGTTTCTGAAGACAGTGCCTACAATCATGAATCCGGACTCCTAAAATCAACCTGCCACTACCCGCAAGTACCATCCAATAACCCTCTGGGCATATGGCGACTAATTTCTTCATATCTCAGAGATACACAGAACTGCTCAGAGTTCACTGTCAGAATAATCTTTCTTGTTCTTTTTTAAACCTCTACTATTATAGTTTAAGACCATATTCTTTCATTTGACCCAGGGAAGGCATGTGTTTAGTTATTTTAACTGTGAGTTTAAATCAGAGAATAACTTAAGACAATAAAAATGATTTCCCTGGACCCAGCCAATGTCCTTCCAAATTTTTCTTCTGTTTCTGACACTATGACTGAGGCACCTTTGCTGAAACCAGCGGTAAAGATCTTCCATGAGGCTAGCATCCAATTTTTACTTATTTTTTTCCACCAGAAGCTAAAAATCTGATTTGCTTACTCTCAACCAATATGGTACCCCTTTCTCATATCAAATACCAAGGTGGTTTCTCAAAGTTTTGAGCAAAAGATTTTCTAGACTGCTATCTTCTTATAATACAGAGGCTCCTCTCAACCATGTAATCATTTCTGCATGTCTCTGAAATACTAGCATTTTTCACTAAGATTATTCTCAGAGTGGGAGGTAAAACCAGTATCACTGATTCTTAAATGCTGAAAGTGGAGGTGAAACTTTTTTTGAAAAAGACTATTTTTATTAATTTTTTTAAAAAATGAACTCTTTGAAGTGTTTTAGCCAGAAACTGAATGTCAGATACACTAGCAGGAAAAGAAGGTCTTTTTGCAGGTCCTAACATAATTCTCTACAACTGAGAACACCAACCACTTCTACTCAAACCCATCTAAAACCTGTAAAGTTAATTTCTTAGTAGGAAGGTCTGGCCAAATTTCAATTCTTTGGGTTAAACTGTTCTTACTTTTTAATTCCGTCATGTGGCATTTCAACTGCACATCCTCAGGTTCACCCACTTTGTAGTTTCCTTTCCCTTTTAGCTCATTTAAAAAGCTGATTTCAAAATTCTTGCAAAGTCAGGTCTCAACCTAATTTCCTAATCCAGCAGCCTTGAGGAAAAGAAATCCTCTAAGATCCCATTAAATCTCATTAAATCCCTGACCCTCTCAAAAGTCGGGATGAGATTTGAGAATGCCCATGGAATGATCACAGTCTTTATACTATGGTCACACTATTCCACCGGATTGCTGAGTATGACAGTCAGTATGCTTGGTATGAGCTAGGAATATAATGATGCACAAAACAGAAAAGGGTCTCTTATGGAGCCCCTTATGGAGCTTATACTCAGCTGGGAGCAACAGACAATAAAGAAGTAAATATCTACTAATACTACTTAGGTTATGGTAAGTGCTAGGCAGGGAATTAGCAGGTGCTATGAAAGAGAGTAAAAGAGGACATCTACCGAGATACGGCAATCAAGGAAGGGGTCTTTGAGGGGGATGAGTCAACATTTTCAGTCTGCCCAGAGCTTTATCAATAATCAGTTAAGAAACAGACTTTCCTAATCATGTGCAACATAATGTAAGGAGGTATGAAGCACGTCTGTGCGTGTGTGAGCACGCGTGCGCACACACACACACACACGAAATGTTTAGAACAGTATATCAAACACACGGTTCCTCTAAAGATCTCAATTTTCATGAGAACACTCAAATACTGCCATCCTCTATTACTGATTAGCTAAAAACTAACTAAAGAATATTTTTTCAAAACCTACTCTTGTGATTGAAAATCTAAAATGTGTTTATTCAACTTCGTGCCTTAGTAAGACAAACATAGTAAGGGTCCCGTGTTGAAACAACTATGCAGGAAGTAAAAAATGTACCAGATTGGACCAAATGTGTGCATACTCTCTGTTCATGTATTCATCCCCCTCCTCTCCACTCCCACCCCCACCCCCAGAGAAGCCATGTGCTCAAGAAAAGTAGGCCTATTCTTAGACCCAGGTGAACTGCTCTTGACTAATTGGTAATTTTATTCCCCTTGCCAGTGACTGGTTTAAAGAGGTGCACGTCTCCCAGTCCTAGTCAATGAGACAGGAGGCGCAGTCTGCTGAAGGGCTTCTGGGAAACGGTCACCACCTGGACAAAGAAGGAACAGGCCCTCTTCCCACTGAACTTCATGCTACGCCTTCATGCTCTGCCTGGCACTTCAACAGTCACTCTCCAACCTTTGTGGCAAGGCTAATAACATATGAGAACAGGAGAAAGGAATGCTGCAAGAATTCAGGCCCCTGAATTACCAGATCCTGAAAAATGCTTTACTCCCAGCCTTCTTGTTATATGGGATAATAAGTCCCTTGCTGTTGAAGCTATTTTGTTTCTTGCAGCCAAAAGCCTCCTGATTTAACTCACTATGTTTATACTTCCACATGCCTAATTAATAGTGTTTCTCCCCAACACTGCTATTTGTATACCTTCTTCTCCTCCTTACAATATAGTCTGGTAAGAGATCCTGATTTGCGATTGGCACAGATATGCAGAGTCCCTGTAAACAAATCAAAAGATGAGGATAATTATGAGGCCAAGAACCAATACAAACAACACTTACCCTCTGTTGGGCACAGTCCTAAAAAACTATATATACATTAACCTACTTAATCCTTGCATGAAACATACGAAGTAAGGACGATTATCCCCTTTCACAGATGAAGTAACTGAAATACACAGAAGTCACAGTGGAAAAGAATGGCCTATTGTTAAGGGTGATGAGAGCCTGTAGAATAATACCCCTGAATTTGACAACTGATACTGTCCTAAGTAAGAAGAGTGGTGGTGAACTGGAATTCACACACAGAAGGGCTCATTAAAGCTCCAACTATTTAGATCCACCAGTAGAAAATCGGATTCCATAGGTCTAAGCTAGATTTCAAGAATCTCAGTTTTTAACTATCCACCTGGGACATTCGATAAGCAGTCTGTTTGAGAAGACACGAACTTGAACTAGGGAAAACCGAGCTGCTCAAGATTTGCGGGACCTACCAGGATAAACTGAGTGGATCTATTAACTCCTTTTCAAATAAGTAGGCAAAAAGCTTCAAAAGTTAATTCCCCTTGGAAGGGTTAGATAACCTTGATCCTGTATAGGTTAGAATCATAAACCAAAGTTAATTTGCTTCCTAAATCCTACAGGGCACAGCAGTTGCATGTGTCTTCCTGACTTCCTGATTCACATACTGACCCCAACTTGCCCCACAGATAGGCCAAGAACCTCCACAAGACATGAAACAGCCTACGATGTGAAGGAAACTTAAAAATCCCACCAAACCAAGGTCAGAGTCATTTCGGGAACTTGCCAATAGAGATACCTGAAAGTCTGGATTGGCCATTAAGAGTTAAAATAAAGCAGGCATACACTTCACCATGGCAATTTTCTGTCTACCACAGTCAGAGAGCATGAATATGACCAAAGATGAATGACACCAAACCAGGGGCCTGCCCATCCTACAACATGGCCGACATTGCTAATCAATCCTAACATCTTTCCCACTGAGTCTGGATGTGGCACGAAGATTCTTCTTAACAAAGTGCTTCAGGGCTGAAACTCCTTAAGAACACAAATAAAAATTAGCCCTCTTACTAATAGGTCAAAAAAAAAGTGAAAATATTATGCCTTCACTTCCCAGCCACTTTTCTGGTGCACCCAAATCTTGCTATTATTATTTCTACAGCTCCTCTCATCTCTTGGTCGTGAAGAGCACTTGGATAAATGTTTACTGAATTTAATTTAGTTTTTTTCTACGACTTTGGCCAAAGGATCTAGCATTTCCCCAACAGGAATATTAAACCCAGCAGAGCCCGTGAAACACTGGAACCAAAACAGTTAATTAGCAAGTCACCAAGACTGGAGCTCCTAAGAAGCAGGAGGCACAGCTTAGAAAACTGCCCATTTTTCTTGTAATAAAGAAAATAAAGACAGTAATTCTGAGAACATTTATTAACCCCCCAGTATGGGTAATTGCCATCAGATGTGGGTCTGTCAGTCTTGCATTAACATAAGCTACTGCATCTTGGTTTTCAATGGCACAGTAATGCCCATGATACTGCAGATAAGTGCTAACGCTGGAGTTTTGAGAACCAAGCCCTGTGTCCAGCAAATGCTTTTAAAAAGATTTCACTCTCAATGGTTGCTTGCCCAGAGAAATTCATTTTATGTTTAAAAAAAAAAAAGGCAAGAAAGAAAACAAGGAAGCATTCAATTGAGCAAGCATTTTCTTAACTCATTTTAAGATAATCTCTTGTGTTCACCAACAATTTCTCCAATGGGTGGAACCACAGAGGGAGACTTTGTATGGTTTGGCTGTATGCTCCATTCTATATTGGTATATGACCTAAAATAATGGAATGGCGATAAAACAAAAAAAAAAAAAAAAGAAAGGCTTTATAATAGTCAGGACATGCCGACCAATTTTAAATTGAATTACACAGCCTACTAATCTTTATGATGGGATAAAATTTCTTTCAACATTATGCATTATACTAAAATTTGCAGCACTTCCCCCCCCACTTCTTGAGCTGAGAGCCCCCCACGCACACCTCCCCAGTGATAAAGCTTCCTTTTAACACCAAAATCATTGTTCTTGCTGACTGGGAAGGCAGGGCACGGCTTGTGCAAGATTTCATTTTTATAGCTATTGTTAGTTGGTGTGCATCTATATTTCACACCAGGGTATACCCAAACAGTATTGTGAACCCTGGACATATTATCCTAATATTCACAAGCACACATTTTTTAAAAAGGATAGATTTGAACACAGACATATACAATGAAAGAGATTTTTAAAACCAATAATGTTGAGGAGCTTTGTGAAGTGTTATAAAAGGATGTGCAGAACACTGTGTATTTGATGAAGAAGGCAGATTGCAGAAACTCTGAACTATCTAAGTTCAGAGGTAGGAGTAACCCCACTGAAGGATGAGCCTGTCTGGGCTATGTTCATACTCATTTGGTGTGTGTGTGTCTCTCTCTCTCTAGGTGATGGAGGGAGAATACTAATGTGAGGGGAAAGAGCTTGTTCCAAAAGTTCAACCCTTCTAACCCCAATGAAGAGACTTAAGAGAGGACAGCAAGCACTGCCTGCACAAGTTTCCTGATCCTCCTTCCTCCCGTCCAGGGAAAGGGAATTCCCCAAATTTACGTTACTAGAAACCACATATAAAATACTCCTAGGAGACACGACCCTTCTTAAAACGTAAGATCCTCCCTTATGTTCCCAATACCTTAGACTATGGAATCTTACTCCGTGAAAGCATTTTGGCTTACCAAAATAAAAACGAAAGACACACCCATAAACACGGAGTTGTGAAAATGTCATGTTCCCTATCACTAACTACCTACTTTTTTTTTTTAATCTTTGCAAGGCAGGCAGAGGCCATTGGTAAGAATAAAAACTTAGATCCAGGACGCACTAATAGAGTAGTATATGGAAAATTATGAGCTAAAGAAGAACTACCAGAAACTAATAGTTCTGTTTTAGATTTTTCTAGAAATCCCAGTCATTTAACTGACATTCACCAGTCCCGCGGAGGCACACGCCGGCTGCTTCCTACAGCGCATGGACTAATGACAGTCACAGTTATCCCTGGGGACACCCCATGCGCTTCCACTCCCATGTGTGGCGTCCCAGAGCCACCTGCATTTTCCTCCAACTAGTTTATGTCAGCTGTACTTTTTACCAGAAGTACCTCCTGTAATTATATATTACTTAAGATGATGAAGCAGGAGCGTTAAAACACTATATAAATTTGCTGTTGTACAAGGAGTAAAGGACAGCCCTTTAAAAAGTGAGGGGAAAAGAATCACGAAAATCTAGAAGTAGTCTGCACTCAGATTGTTTTGCAAGGATCTTTACATTCTTCCTCGCTGATAGACTAAAACGGAAAACGTGATAAAGATGATAAAGGTGAGATGAAGACAATAAGTTATATGTGTGATCTGCCCAAGAAAGGCAGTGTTGATCTCTAACCACGGTGTTCGTATCCAAAGGAAGGGATCCAGCGAGACCTCGGGAGACCGGCCCCCACATGCGCAACTGTGTGCCTCAAGTTAGAGTAAAAATATCTGGCTACATGATTATCATCGTTACGGTTTCCTGCTTTAGCAGTCTCTGGCACGCTGGGTAGGGGGGGCCCTTGCCAGAGTCAGGCTGCACAGGCACACATGTGGAGGTAGACCTTACGCCTTTCGCCACCCCTACCCCTCACGTGGCCTTCTCAAAGAACAAAACGTGCAGAAGCAAAAACTATACAGGTCCTACAAACATGCAGACGCACATGTATTTATGGTTTCTACCTATTTTTATAGGAGAATCACAAGTTTCCTCACTTCCACAGTGCTAAATATACAAGTTTAAAGACTCATTTGTCAATTCATATACTAGTCATTTTTTTTGGCTTTAGGGTTCCATTGCTTTCTGAATCCAGGCTTTCTGTGAAGAAAGGAGTCATAAAAGTGAACAATGTGAAACTATGCAAAGAAGAAAGTGAAAATATCAGTTTGCTCTCCTTAAGTCATGAAAGTCAGAAATGATGGCTTCCTATGTAGGACTAACTACATGCAGCTCTTGTGCATCCTTCACAACCACCACCACTGAGACTATGCCCTATGCCCTTGTTCGATGAGCAACTCCAAAGTCAGGGCTTAAGTGCACAGGACTTTGACACATTGCTGGCACTCAATCGCAATCAGCTTTGTGATATGAAATTATTTAGAGTCACTTAGTGAAGAACTAGACAACCTCAATTTCCACATTTTACAGAGAAACCAAAGCTCAGAGGTTGTCTAGTTTATAGTAAGATGTCCTCGCAGGGCAGTTCAGTCTCCTCAAAACAGAAAGAGAGTTTACCTCCCAACCTTATTTTCATACAAAGGAAATGAATTCAATGTAGAGGATAAATGAGACTCAACTAAGTGGCAGGGAGAAGGGAGGTAATACAGTTTAATTGTACAACTTTACCGTGAAAGAAGAAAAAAAATGTGCTGTTTCCTTCCTGTTCCTGAAATTTCAATAGAGTTTAAGAAACAAGTTGGGGGGGGGGGAGTTTGTGTCAGTTTCATAATGCACACAAAACTTGCTGTAATAACATCTAAATCTGGTAGATCAATAATGCATGTTATAGTTAGCTGCTTAATTATTCATTTTGGATATACCAAATAGGGTTTTAAAACAAACTCCAGATGTGGAGAGAGCTAGGAAATACAGACAGTATAATAAAAAATAAAAGTCATTTTTCCCCAATGTGATTCTTTCTTGAAACATTGTAAAAAATCTCCTCTAATTTTCAAAATTAGAGACACTTTGATTAAGAACTTTATATATATGTTTTGACAATTATGTGTGTTTTACAGACTATTATGAGGACTAAAATCAAATGCCCTATATATTCCATTTCAAAATATGTACATAAAAATGTGGCATATATCACAATATCAAAAGATCACAAGGTGACAAAAGTAAATACTAGCATAAGAGCATTAATCAAAGATATGTAATAAAAAAAAAAGCAAAAAAAAAAACAAACAATGTTCATCTGGGAGGCAAACCAAAATAGAAGACTACTTGAAGGTTGCCTTATACAGTTGCAAAAGTTGTTAACTGCACAACAGCAGCAGCCAAAGAGGTGAGTGGGAGCTGTGTGCCATTCAACAAACATGTACTCATCAGGTCCAGGGGGCACCTCTATACACTTGGTACAAAAGCACCTTATGGACAAATAGTAGCCCTAAGCAGGAACAACTTGGAGAAATGGAAACATTTCTAAGTGAAAGTGCAAGACTCCTCTTATTTCCTTCCCTAAGTAATAAAATAGAAAAACAAGAAGAAGAATAAACAAAAACAAAACCAAGTGTAAGATCTGTGAGTTTCAAAATGAACCCCCATTTTAGGCTAAAATATGAATGCCTACTAACCAACTGTCTTTGAAGGACTCCTTCAACCCACGGCTCTGGAAAGTGCCTTCAGGTTTCCACAAGGACTAACTCAGCCATGCCAGAAACACAGAGAGAATCTGAGTGTGCAAGTTTTTAATACCAGGTTATCAAGACTCTCTTGATCTCATTACTTAGCACATTCTGCCCAGCAGTCTAGCAGCCTTCAATCAAACAAATCTAGTTTTTTGAGTTCATTGTATCTCCAACTTTTCTGAAACTTGAAATTAAATTCAATATAAGAAGTAAAAAATTTTAGTTGACACATGATTAATCAACTGGGGCTACCCGTTGGTATGAGAAGTGCTGTCTACACATGAATGGTCCTTCTGGTACTTCACCTTGGACTCCACTTCCTGCTCCCTAGGCTAGTGGCCTGCCCCACGTGCAGGAATGGCTGTACTGAATTACGTGGGCTATGCTATAATTATGTCGTCTTCTCTTTCATCTTCCTTGCTCCAAGGGAACATGTGTAGGGTGAGTTAATGATTTGCTGCCTATCTCTGATGAGTACTATATTATTTGCATCATAATATTTTCATTTCTTCCCCCTGCACATAATGCCACGTTGACAGCAAGGTCAGTTAAGTTACTATAAGGGATTTTTAATGAAAACAATTATAAATTTAAAATAACTGTGTTTAAAGCACTTAACAGTCACTAGGGTCAAGTGATTACTGCAGTTACAAGACCCATGGGACATGTTCACACCAAAACAAAGTGAATAAATTACCTCAGCTGGCTCATGTAATCACTAAGTGACCACAGGGGTCAGGCAGAGTGGAACCCTGAAGACTTCCACGCAAAACCAATAATGAAAATTTATCAGTCAAAAGGGGGAAGGGGGCTGGGGAAACGTCAAGAATTAGCGCGTGCAGCGACAGACTTCTTAGAAGCACAACGGACGCTCCATGCCCTTTGAAGGGCCAGGAAAATGACATTTGAAAACCCAGGGGACAGCTGGAAAAAAGATTCCAGGAAACAATATGCAGGCAGGCTGGGAGGAGGTAGGATAGCTAAAATGCAAGTGATCTATGAAGTATCAGCAAGTTCAAAGCCATACGGAGGGCCACTTTGGTCTAAGGAGGACTGTCCCTATCCAGAAACCTGTGCCGGGGTCTGGAAATGCATTCAGAGGCTGCACTTTAAGACAGTGAGGGTTGTGATGTTAATGAAACGATCATCTCTAACATCTAACAGGCTCTTCGTATCTTCTGTGTTGCAGAGAAGAGGTGGCTGAAGGTCAGGGAAGCAACGCATTTTGTTCATGGAAGTACAACTGTGATGTAAAGAAAACCAAACATTTCTTAAGAAGTCCTTATTTGCTAAATATTCCACTGGAGTGAATGCTCAGGGGTTCATAATCGAAAGAGGAGACCAGAAGTCCTAAAAGTGATGTGTGCTGATGGTCTGAAGACAGTGTGAGAGGGAAGAAGGGACTGATTCCCTGGGAAGGCAGGGCCAGTTTCAGAACAGAAGTAACTTTGAATTGGGCCTTAAAGAATGGACAAGAGCTCACAGAAGAAAGGAACAAGACTGGCAGGATCAACGAGAACAAATATTCAGTTATTCAGCCAAAATTTATTGAGTGCTTGCTACGCACCCAGCGCTGTGCTCGCAACCCTATCAGTGACAGGGAGCAAGAGAGACATGTCTGCAGCTCTCACGGAGACTGCTTTCATTCATCTCTCTGTTCACTAATGCACATGTTCTGAGAAGCTCCTACGTGTCAGTAAGTGTTGTAGGTATAGAAAATATAGTGGAAAACAAGAAAACTGCAGACCCTCATGGAGCTTGCCCTCACTGGAGGAAGAACAATAAATAAGACATAGAAGTAGGAAAAAGAAGATCTTACCAAGGAAGTGGCATGTGAACAGAGACCCATAGACCAAAGAAACTGTTCAGTACAAAGGTTCAAGGTGGAAATACCATGGACCAGAATGCGGCTGTGGTCAGAGCTCAGGGAGCAGGAAGAAGATGATAAGACAGAAGCCCAAAGAGCTAAGGAGAGGATGGAGAGAAATATGGTGGGAAGTGAGGCTGGAGAGATAGGCTAGACCATTTCATGAAGAGCCTTGAATGTCATGATGGACTTTATCCCATCAGTTAATGGTTCCTAAAATACATTCCACAAAATGTCAGTCTGGTGGGAGACCTCATGGAAAAAGGGCTCTGTGCCTCCATCTCTGCGTCTATGAAAATGGTCATAACAGCATCAACCAACTTGAGTACTGGGAAGATTAAATGAGTTAATTCTTGTAAAGGGTCTGGCAATGTTGAGTGCCCAGTAAATGTTATTATTCATATATGATTCCAAGAAAGAAGAATGGAAGGCTGAGCCTTCGCAGTTTCTTTAAGCACAGTGGAGGTCTGAAAGACACTTCAGGTTCCCAAGTTAACAGTGATGTAAATTGGAAGGGGAATTCAGGAGAATGAGCAGTCTTTGGAGGAGATATCAATTCAGTCTGAGATACACTGGTTTTGAGATACCCTGTGTACCTTCTACAATCTATGGCAAAATACCTAGTCACCAGTTAGATACAAGGCTCTGGAGAAAGAGAGATTAAGACAAAATCAGTACTCCATTCCATAAACAAAATCTCAAAGAATAAGAAGAATCTCCCAGATTTAGATACACAATATTAACATAGGAAGACAAATGGCATCACACCAGACAGAAAACAAGGCCCCTATTCCTGGGCCCTCCACTAACAAGTCTGTGCAAAACCGAGTAAGATACTGAAACTCTGAGTTCCAGTTGCCTATAGGAAAGGGGGAAATCACACTGACAATCAGAGGCTGGATGCCAAATGCAATGATCTGCCCTCTTGTTCCCTTATGCATTCTCAGTGCCTGTCACAAAGCAGGACCTGGCCCTTAAAAGGCAGTTAGAATAGATGCAAATCATCTTTTGAGGATGAAGTCCCTTCATGTTCTGGGAGACAAGGATCCTGCTCCAGGATTTAGCAATACCAGTTGACCCTTGGACAATGCAGAAGTTAGGAGCGCCAAACCTCCCACACAGTGGAAAATCTGCATGCACATTTAGTATGTATTATATGTATTATATACTGTATTCCTACAATAAAGTAAGCTAGAGAATACAACATTATTAATAAAGTTATAAGGAAGAGAAAATAATCTACAGTACTGTAAAAAATCTACATGTAAGTGGACCCGTGCAGTTCAAACCCATGTTGTTCAAGGATCAAGTGTACACAATTTGGGGCTTCAGTTTTCCCTCTTGGATCAGATGGCTTGGAAAAGCTGAAGACTCTTTTGTTACCAAAAAACTCTTTTGTAAATTTTATTTATTTATTTTAAATAGTGATACAATTATCATATAGCAAAATACAAAAAGACTCCCCCTTTCCAAAGAGTTTTTACCTGGCTTTTTCTGTTTAGCTGATGAAGTGATGGTTATATATGTCCTGCCCATGTCTGTTTCTTTTAAAGAGATGCTGATTACTTCAGAAAAGGAGAAAACAGGAAGCTTTAGAACCGAAAGCTGGAAGAAGCGTGGAGTCGATGTCCAGTTCTTACATTGACTCACAATATGACCGCAGCCTGTCCTTCCACATTTCTCGATCTCCATCCATCCATCAGCAAGACATCAGCAATACTGTCTGCCCATATCAACTTCCCTGAACCATTATAAGCATTAATGATCTAATATACTTAAAGGTACTTTGAGTCCTTTGGAGGAAGGATGTCATATAAATTAGAAGCATTATAATTAATGTAATTTAAGAAAATGGCTGGCCATAACAAAGAAGATTAGGTTCACACGGATCACAAATGACCTAGTCATCATGTCTTCAGGTCACTAACGATCCTTCCTAATGGAATAAAATCCAATCTTACTTCACTGAGCATATTCAGTTGCTCTGTGTTTGGGTACATTTTTCCCCCCAAGAATCTTACTTAATTCTATATCAAAATTGAACTGTGCTTTAAAATTAATTTTGCCCTTATTGGAAAAATGTTTTATATATAACTAGACCATGAAGTAATTCACTTTAGGGAAAAGATTCTTCTATGTAAAAAAGGACAAGTAGATATCAAGCATGAGTCAACTATTCGGGTGAAGCAAATATACGAGGACAGACAAGAAAACAGGATGTCTGTATCCACATGATAGAATAATAGGCACCTCAAAGGCACTTTTTAAAACTCTTCAATCTCGTACTAAGGAAAAAAAAGCAAAAACCCTAAGTAAACTGCTTAAAGCAGAAACAGAAGCTATTAAATAAGTTATTAACTTTAGAATGACAACTGGAAAAACCAAATTATGAATTAAGAGCTAGAAAGTACAGCATGTCAGATATTGGTTTTTGTGAGCAAGCTAAAGATTAAGAAACTCCTTTGATATTAAACTCTAAACAATAAGAATCAGGGAATTCTAGGCTCTAAGGAACTCTGACACTTTCTTCTCTGTAAATCATGGGAAAAGTCATCTTGTTTGTCCTTCTCAAAGCCTCCTACAAAACCTCTTTATTAGCTATGACTATTAAGTGATAATAAAGTTATATGTCTATAAACATTCCAATGAGACTCCCTTGCTCAAATCATTTTTGAAACTTTTCACTGGGAACTGCTAGGCACTTCACTAGAGAGCACTGTGTCACACCATTGTTTTGCTTTGTTTATTTTTCCTACTGAGGTATAACTGACATCAAATTCTATTAGTTTTAGGTATACAACATAATGATTCGATATTTGTATATGCTGCAAAATGACCACCTCAATAAATCTAGCTAACATCTGTCACCATACATAGTTGCCAAACTTTTTTCTTGTGCTGAGAACTTCTAAGATCTAATCTCTTATCAGCTTTCAAATATGTAATGCTTGTTTATAACCATCCCATAGTATACAGCATTACACTATACTACGTAATTATACTAGAGCATACAGTATTTTAACTACAGCCACCATGCTGTACATTACATCCCCATGACTTCTGTTGCCATTATGCCACATCATTATTTTTTATTCCAAATGGTATCTCTCAACTTGCCCACTTCACAAGCTCCAATTCCTAATAATTTTGTATTGTTCAAAAAAAAAAATCAGAAGCCTTAAATGTGACAACCATGCCTAGAAATCATTACCGTGTGGAGAGTTGAGAAAATACACTGAAGTCTGACACCAATAACCTGGCTGAAGGCTGGTGCGGTGGAGTTTGCAAAGCAAGAGCCAGTGCACAGGGATGGTTCCTAGAAGGAGGCACGGTGACACTGGCAAGGACAGCAAGTGTGCCAGATTCAAGATCAGGACAGGAGGGACATGACAGGACACTGAAGAGAGGTCTCTGAAAAGGGGAGGCCTGGCCCCGCAGGTGTGTAGCTCAGAGGGAATTAGAATCTAGCGAGATGTCGATGTATGTTGGATGTGTTGTGTGTGTGAAGGAGCCAAGGCCAGGGTGCTCACCCTTTTCTCTGCTCCGCATGCAGAATGGGCTTCAGGCCAGCAGGTCACTGCGGCACAAGTCTGTAAGACCACCTTCCCTGATTAAGTTCTGCTGTCCCAGGGAGTAAGAGACACGCACCCACGGGACAGGAAGAAGTCATGGCGCACTTAGCATAAGAGAGCAAGTTACGTTTATTGACCATTCACTGCCTGGATGCGGTGGGCACCCATTATATTATTTAACCCCACAACCATCCTTGTAGGTTAGATACACTAAGCATGAATAATTCTCCTTTGACAGAGGAATAAAACGAAGATCGCAGCATTAACAATATTGAGATCAGGACTTAAACACAAGCGGAGTCCAGTACTCATGCTCTGAACGCTATGCTGTACTGTCTTTCTACACCTCAGTACACACACACGCATTCATACACCACGGAACAGGATGCATGCCAGATGTGAAGAGAAGTTATCTGTGAACTGTAAGATATCCTGGTGATCTATTTTTTTTTTACCATTATTTACATTTTTTCACCATGAGTATGTAAGCTTTCACCATTAGAAAAAGAGTTTGCATCATTTTTAAAAAGCCCTTAGAGGATGGAGATTTTTCTGACACTGAAGACATTCAAAAACATGTGACACAAATTTTCAAAGACTACTGAAGAGTATTAGGGGGAAATTATAATCTTAATAGAGGGACATTTGACAATATATAATAAACCATTTTTTTAAGGTATGTATCATTTGGACCAACAATTCTACTGCTAGAGAGATATCCTGCAAATATAACTTAAGGATGTTTGCAAAGAGAGAGCAGGAAGGATGTTCATCACACCAGTGCAGATAATAAAAGAATGAAGACATCTTAGGTGTCCAGTAAGAGAGATCTGGTTAAATAAATCAGAGTGCACCCACACAGCAGAATGCTATGCTAATGCAGAGCATGATGTGTTAAAATTTTTTAAAGTTACAGGATAATATGCACAGTTGTAATAATTTTTAAAAATAAATTAAACAAAAAGCCCTTAAAGGGTGAATATTTGCTGCTCTTGAGAACATTCAAGACAGAAACAGAAAGTCAAAAAAATTCTCTCACATTCCATAATCAAAGACAACTACTCTAAAGATGGGATTATAAAGGGATGTCTATTTTCTACTTTGCACACATCAAATACTTGAATTTTTCTAATACATGTGTATCTTATTTATATTAAAATGTTCTTTTTTAAATTAAAAATATTCTTTTTTGGGAAAAAGTATTTTAGCCATATTTATTGATGTGGAAAGTTGTTTGTGATATATTAAGATGAAAAACACACAATAAAACAGTACTACCATAAATCTCTATTTTGGTAAAAGATGTGTGTGCGCATGTGTGTATGTAAGTATTAACAGAAAACATTCCATAAAGATTCACACTAAAATGTTAATCGTGGTTATCTCTGGCCATGGGTAATTTTGTTTTCTTCTTTCACTTGTCTCTACTTCCTAAGTTTCAGGCATGCACATGTATTACATGTATTGTAAGAATAAAATAAATAGCCCAGACTATGAAAGCTTTTCCTAAAGCTTTTCAGCTCCAAAACTCTGGCCCAACAGCAAGATCTCTGGAAAAGAGACATAGTCTCCCAATATGATTATTCCGAAAGAAGCAAAATCAATTTATATGTCTATGATCTGTGATGTTCGTTACAGTCACACTCTGTTATAACCATGCCTAAAGCAATGCTCCAACAAATATGAATAACCTTCTTCTTGAGATTTTCCTTGGGAATATTTTCATTCTTCCTTTCAGGCCTGGAAAAACTGAAGCTCAAAGCTATTATATAAAAACCAAGACCAAGGAAAAGTCATAATGGAAAGTTCATGGCTTCGGTGCTGTGCTAAAAGGGATTCTGACTAGCCAGATTGTTACATGTAATCTTTAGGCGGAAACAATAGGCCACCCAAGAACTTGGTCTAATTATAATAGGAAACAAAACAACAACAAACCCTTTATAATATTTCTGCACCATATGTAGGAATCATTAACAATAGCCAACTGGGTGTTATAAATACTTTGAGGAGAAAGGGAATAGAAACAGATTTTACATACGGAACTACATAATTTTAAAGTCTGAGCCAGAAGTACAGGGAGAAAGAAGCCTTGTACCTTTATGTTCATTCATTCACTCCATGATTGCACAACCATTTCTGGGCACTATGTTTCAGGCCCTATACTCTGAACTGGGTGTACAGAGAGTGCTCGTTAGGCACACACTGTTGTCTAGTAGGGTAGAGACAAACAAACAATTACAGAACAACCATGAATGTTCAATATGTATATGCCATATTCAAGGAGAAGTCTACCAAAAATATTCTGAAGATGAGAGGACAGCAGGGATGAAATCGAGTGGACAATGAAGACCAGTAAAGAATATCAAAGAGGCACAAGCTGGAAGAACACAGCGGCAACGTGAAGGAAGACCACACGTGGCCCAATGGCTCACAAAAACGTACCTTCGGGCATATCAGTGGTTCAGAATTTACTACCAATAAAAATAATCACATTGTAACTAGCAGGCATTTTATAGTTGGCAAATTTATTTTTAAGCCAAGCCTGTAATGATTAGGATGCATTTGTGCCAAGATAAAAAAGAAAATGCTATAATGGTTGAGCGGCTAGGATCCCAGTTCAGCTCACCAAAGCCTATTCACCTGCGACATACCTGCAGTATATCTGACCTCACATATTAATGGGACAAGAGGATTTAACTAACACTTTAAAAAGAATTTCTTTGGGCAAGATTTATTGGTCCCTCTTTCCCACAACCCTGCAGGCCCTGGCAATAAGAAGCCACATGTCTCTCGGACCCTGGGCTGGTTCCCTTCAAGACAGCCCCGTCGGCAGCAGCTGGGTAGCGAGAAGGGGAGGTGGTTTGTGAGATGAAGGACTCCAGTGTCTCATCAGCCAGCCTCAGGGGAAGTGAAAAACAGGATTCTGGTGGCTCCCTCAGGATGGCAGAGGGAGAAATTTAAAGTTTCACCCTCCAACCCACGGCAGAGATTTCCAAGGAAAGGGGCCAAAGGGGCAACAGCAGAAGCTATCAGAATATGCTGGTTTTTTGTTTTTGTTTTTTAATTCAAATGTTCACAAGTAGGAGAGGCCGGCCCACAAAAGAAAAGGTTTTCAGGTTCCAGTCAGTGGCTAGTCACTTCAAGGACCAAGATGAGTGCAATGAAATGCTAATGTCACAACATGATTTAGACACCCCTTGGAGCCTATGTGCCTGGCTGCATCTTCAGTATTCTCTATGGATATTTACCTCCTTGTAATTCACTGCCATTGGAACCGTCTACACCAAACGGTAAGAATGCTTCCCCACCTCGCAACACCCTCCCAGCCGCCAGCCAACCCTATACGGAGGCTGTGCCATAAAACTGTTGTAACATGACATAAACCCACCTTAGACCCTCAGCATCTGTATGTGTGACTGTGTGTGTCCAACGAGGCAGTTTTTCAAAGAACCACCATTTTACCCAGGATAGGGTCCCTCCAGCAGGGATCCTAAGCCCCACACTGGGAATAGAGAAAGACAGGAGGACACGCAGGGGAAACAGAGTCTGATGGACCCAAGTTCAAATCCTGATGTGCCCACCTAGTTGTTATGATCATAGATAAGTGAACTTCACCAAGGCTCAGTTTCCTCGTTAAGTATAGAAGAAGATAATAGCTTACTCATCAGTAACAAGAGCTACTTCATCAGTTATTGTGAGGACTGCATGAATGACACCTGTAATTGGGGGGTGGGGACAGGTACAGTGTCTAGACCCTACCACCTACAGATAATACATGCTCGTTCAATACCACTTCCCATTCAAGTTCTAGTCCCCATGTGGCCATCTATTTTCTGAGTGACTCTGGGTGATTCATATAACCTCCCACCTCAGTTTCCCCTTCTCTCAAGTTAGGAGGTGGGACCTCTAAGGCCTCTAAAAGTCCTAGCATTCTGTCTAGTAAGGGAAGCTTGTTGTCAGCTTCTACTCTTAATACCTTTTTAGTGAGTGCTCCCTTTTACAGTCCAAATCCCTCTTTAAATCCACGGTACCAGTCCTTTCTAGTTTCTGGTTTTTGGATTTTTTGCCTCTGGCTCTGTTGTCTTCCCCCACATTAGTTATTGAAAGTTGTCTACAGGCCAAGGCTGTGTTAAGAATGGTCTAAGCTTTATCACAGGGTGCATATGCACAACCACCAGGGGTATATTATTATGATGATGCCCATTTTACAAAAGAGAAAATCAAGGCTCAAGAGTTTAAGCAACTTACCAAAAGTAGGGAATTCAAAACTGGCTCTTCCCAGCTGCCTATAATCCTTGTATGGTATCCTACCTGTCCAAGTTTGACTGTACCTAGTTTGAGCTCTATCTTCTTATGACCCTGTGCTGTGCTGGCTTATCTCATAAATCACTTTGTATTAATAACTTTGTGTGTTACACCTGCCAGGTGGCCTATGCACGAATTAACCAGGACCCATCACCTCTGAACCAACAGGAAAGTCATGATGGGATTCTCAGGCCCTGCAGCTGGTAGGTCAGGGTGAGATTCAAGATAGATAGGACTTAAAAGACATCTTTCAAATAATAGCACATGGTCAAACAGCTACTCAATCTTCCATATGAAACTGCTGGAAGCTACCTTGTTTTAGTTCAAGCCTAAAGTGCAAGCTTCCCAGCTGCTCCAAGCCCACTCGTAATAGCAGAGTAGTAACAGAAGAGGGCTCACACTTTGGGGTCAGACAACCCCAGGTTGAGTAGTCAAGTGAATCTGAATGGATTTCTCTGATAACCTCTCTGAGCTTCTTATCTGTTAAATGACCTTGGGTAAGTCACTCCAACTGAGCTTCAGGTTCCCAATCTGGAAAATGGGATAACACTGGCAACCTTAGAGGGATGACACAGGGACAGAAGGAATGCCTGGCCTGTAACAGAAATACATGAGCCTGTTGGAGAAAAAAGGAGCTGGGGGGGGGCGGGGGGGGTCAGGTTGTTTCCAATAATCGGGATAGTCTAGCGTAGAAAGATGGGAATCAATGAGAGGTTTACTGAACTTTTCCAAAATCTGTAAGGACCCATGCCAGTGAGAACTAGATGCCTTGTTATGACAAAAGCCCCAGACCGATCTGACCCCTGACTCCACTCTGCTAGGTCATCTCGCAACAGGGGCTAGAAGTGCTTTTTTGCAGGTGAGAGGCTTCCGTTGAGCCAAGTGGTGGAGTGTAATCTCACATCCCTTCTCACTCTCAGCACCACAAGGTTGCCAGGGTAACTGAGCTATTCTGGTCCTTCCCTATGGGATCCCAACTTTATCCACATCCCATGGGCTCCCTTTGGCCTCATGTTCTGCAGCCCCTGCTGAGGCCTCTTACTTCTGCCACACAAGATCAGAGGGGAAATGAGAAGAGAAGGAACTGACCATGCAACTGGACCTTAGTTAGCATTTTATTTCCTTACCATTTTATTTCCTTAGTTACAGCACATTTCCATTTACAGAGTACTTTCCCTTATAAAATTTCCCAGTATTTACTTCCAATCTACTAAATAACTCCTCTGACCTCTTCTTGTTTTTACCCTTTAAATATCTGTTGATGGTCCATTCACCACATTCCCCATTCAGTTATTAATGGCCCACAAAAACTTACTAGCAGCAATCATTTACTGATTAATCTGCACAATAATCCAGAAAGACAGGTAGTATTAATCCTTAGTTCTGCAGAGGGAAACCAAGGGGAAAAGAGAGGTTAACTCAGTTGCCCAAGGTCAGTGGCTAAACAAGATTATAACCAGGATCTATCCTGTCTTGTACTTCTATAAACACTTCCCACGGTGCTATTCCCTTTCTTTACAAATCAACGTTGTCAAGGCAGCTAGATCTTTCTGTGTTGAGATTCAGTTTCACAGAACAGTTTAGAACTGTCAAGATTCAACCTCAAGTAATTCTGCCTGCTAACACTTCATAAATAAAAGTTGCTAAAATTAATAGATAATAGTACTTGAAAGCCAATTTTACAAAGACAAAAGAGAAGTGAAAAGATCAGGATTACAGACTCAGCTCTGCCACAAGGAGACTCTGAGAGAGTCACTTAACTTCTCTATATCTCTGAGTTACCTACAAAAATGAGATTATGCTGAATGTTATTTAAGGTACCTTACTGTTTAAAACGAGATGACTGAATAACTATTAAAACAGTTCAAAATATAAAGCTCCAATATCCAATGCTGCCGAGATCATGCTTACACTGGTATATCCATTCATTGTGAATGAGGTACACAGCTACAATCCCCTTGGAAAACAAGATGCCAATACACAGCAAAACACATAAAGAATTTCATATCCTTTTACTTAGTAATTTAACTCATGCAGTGTTTTACCCTAAGAAGTCAATAGAAGCAAAAAGGATACACAAATGAAAATGCAAATTTCAGTGCTAGGAATCAAAGGAGAAATTATCAAATATCAATATTCATTTTTAGAGGAATCCCTTATTAAATAAAAGCACAGAATATTAATGTCATGTTGCTATTTAAAAGGATGAACATGAAAATTATGCAAAGTCATTGAAAAATCATGTCAATACTATTCAATGAAAATAGCCAGAAGTAAAAGAGCAGATACATACTCTGATGCCAACTACATAAAATGTGGACAGATCGACAAGGTCACGGGAGAACTGAAAATAGTTATGTTAGCAGTTAGGCTTAGTTTTAAAAATATTTTAACTGTTGTTCATGAATGCTGTTTTTCCATTCACACATTTTATCACCTCATCAATTATTTAAAAATTTCTCAGCCCCTGCTTTAGTTTGATGGAAAATGAATTTTAAACTTTCTCCCTAAATCTCCCGAGTAATTTTTATTGGTTGACATATTATTCATGACATTATTCTTCCGGAGTAATTTCTGCTCTTTACTATATAATTCTTCAGTGTCTTTAGAGATTCTAAAATCTCAGAACCCTTGCCTTCTTTCCCTCACCTAAGAGAATTCTTTTAAAAGATGTGTCATCTAATCTAGTTTTGAATAACCCCACGATTGCCTTGTAATGCTAATATTTGGCCACTGCCTGACCCAGGAGCCCACATTTTTCCATAACCCTGACCTGTGGGTGCCTCTACAGTAACCACAAAGTTGCCATTATGCTTTTCTTGGTGTATCTAGGGTGGTTTCACATTCCAAGTTTGGGGAGCTTTACAGCAGGACAACTTATCATTTCAGGGGTTTTAGGACATCCGTTGGTTCACTTAGGAAAGCTGGCCCCAAGGAGCACTGTGCTAGGACCCTCCCTTCATAGACTTTCACATCCTCCTTCATTTCTTAGAAATGTTCTCTTACTAGCAGGTCATTTGTACATCTTTGCTCATAATATCTGGGAAAGACTGCAGAGCCAATGAATTAAAAATATGATTCTAGGTCTCATGTGTGCCAATGAATGCCCTCATTAAAGCAGCATGAGTGAGATGAGATGGGTTTCAAAGCTTTCCGTCCCTTTGCCCCAGAGCCGCTGAGGCCAGGCACTGAAAGGATGCACAGTAAAATTAAATATCTAAAAATTCATCTTTAATTAACAGAATTGGATTAAAGCTAGACACCACCGCATATCATACGAGAAATGGCTGAGCTGGCTTCCAAGTGCTCTAATTCAATTAGGACGCAGTGAGTGACACTCGGATGGGAAAGGTTAATTGGGGGCGCCAGAACGCAATCATTCCTTACCTAACCAGTCATTAAACTTCTTAACCTCTGAGGGCAGTCCCAGCTCGGTGAAATCGCCTGTGTGGAGAAGGATGTCCCCATAAGGCATCTGGATACCATCTGTTCTGGAGTGCGTGTCTGAGATGCAGACAAACCGCGTGTGGCCCGCTGGTTTTGGAGTGTCATATGGGATGGGGTCGACCCTAAAGTAGACATAACAGATCCCATAACAGTTAAATATATTAGAACCCTCGTAATTGTCATTGCACATACATATCGACGGTTATCCGTGAACGCACCCAGATAAACTGATGCAAAGGCAGAAGGGGACTCTGCAACAAGGGAGACTTTGGGGTGCACAGGAGAAAGCATCCCCCATCTACGACCCCACTGAGCAAATTCAAAAAGGCTTACTTACCTGGGAGGAGAATGAAAAGGAAAGAATATCTTACATGGAAAATCAGAAATAACCCAGGAAATGGATACAGTGATTAATGGTGAAGTTTAGGGATATTGAACCCCAACTGGGGAAGCAAAATTATGCTATTTTCTCTCATCATGCTCCAGTTGATCCCCCTACTCATTAAGAAATGGATAACTACATTTATTCCTTCTTAAACACGCATAACTTAAGCAGTGAACTAATTTACAGAGAACACTTTGCACATGCTTTGCCAACTGAGATGTGGAAAGATAGAGACAGTACTTATATTTAATTTCCTTTCCACAACCATTCGACACCTGTATCTTCTTGTTTTTGCTAAGTGATTCACAAATCAAACAGTGGGGAGAGAGGGTGATGTCAAAATAACAGGACTTAAAAGAAAAACAGTGAATGTTAAAAGAACTTTGTAAAGTTCCTTCTTCACAACAGTGAATTATCTGCAGTCCCAGTTACACCTTAGATGACTTGCAATGCTCAAATGCCTTGGGCAAAGAGTCTATTCAGTACAATTCATATGCCTTTTAATGGGTGTGTATAGATCTACATATGCATTAATATATGTATACTTTTAGAGACCTAAGCACTGTGAAATTACACTAGGGCGTAAGAATCAAAAGGCAAAATGATCAACCCGAAGCAAAGAAAATGAAACAGAACAGTCTCATTTAATTGAGTGTAACAAAGTGTGCTAAATAAACTTCGTAAAGAAATGCAAATCTGACTCTTCAAGCATACAGTTTTAATTATTTAAGGGGTTTCTATGTAGCAAAATTAAGGGTGCTTTAACTATATTAACTCTACACTGACAGCTTCCTTTAATTTCTCTGTAGGAATGTATACTTATTTTGGATTATGGGTGAAAAGCAGCAGTTATAAAGGCAAAGAGAAGGTCACAAGAGAGGCAAATATGCAATGCAGGGATCAGAGTGTGAAACATTAAATAAGGAACAAGGTTTCATGTCACAGCCCCGCCCCTCACCGTTAGCATGCAGCAGAGAATTCACTGAAGGCTCAACACGAGATTCTCTATATGTGTTGCCTCTACGGGCTTTGTTTAATTTTTCTTTCTTTTTTCCACTTTTCTGAAAGAAACGATCTGTTTTAACAGTGGCAATTTTAGTGAGGAGAATAAAGACATCGATATACAACCCGGAGAGTCTTGAATTTCTTTAATGGTTAATCTTTTAATGTAATTTTCTCTTTGTCACAGGAGAAGGTAAGCAAGTAAGAAGAAAGAAGAGCAAGGAGAGAGAAGGGGAGGGACCGCGAACTGGTTAACGCAGTGGGTCTGACTGGAAACCCAAAAAGAAAGTTTAACTTCCACAAAAAATTAATGAATTTTTCCTGTAAAGCCTAGAAATTAATAATGCTATTACCATGGAGAATGTTATTCACTAATCCACCAAGATTTCATGAGTAACCTGGAAACCCTTCTGATTATTTCCGATGTTGACTTTTCTATATATATAAAAGTGTCTGGTGTCTTCCCTTCCATTACTGAGACTCTGTTACACTCAGTCTTAGTGGTTCCAGTCTCGTCAGTATCTCCTGTCTTCTAAAAGTAGTTTCCCGAGAGAATGAATGACTGTTTTCTGCAGCAGACTGGAAGGGAAAAGTGAAAGTGATAGTAATATTCTGTTCCCATGTCAAAAGTTAAGAGGCTCACTGGAATGGGACTGTGCACACTGAAACTTAATCCACCAACATCTGAATGAAAATTAAATATCAACCACTGGACTTCTAAATACATGAATAATTCAAATACATGTATATGCATATACATTCACACATAAGCACATCTTTATTTTCCAGTTCTCAACCTAATGGTACTATACAGACACAGTCCCTATTTCCTCTTTTCCATAACTCGGCTGAGCTCCAGGCACAACTACTACATCAAAATCCTTTACAAATCCATCGGAACCTATCAGAGGGACATGCATTGTAGTTATCATTTTGAATTTATTAGACAGAAAATAGCACACATATAAACCCCTCACTGTGTACAGGCCCTTATTCTGTGACTTCTCCTCTGTTTAGAGAAGCAAATCATCAGATGGTACATAATCTTTTTCCCATCTTAGTTTTAGACTGGGCAATAACTTTCTGAGGCCACTGATGGGAACACCAGTCAATTTTAAGTGGCTTCCACTTTTCTCCCCACCTTCCCACCTCCTCCAGAGAAACATTTAAATGTCCAACAGAATTAACAGTGAAAGAAAGGCCAAGGAATAGAAAAATAGAGGGGAAAGGGAAAAGGGAGAAAATACATCTTCTCAGCTTTGAGCTGAAATAAAATGAGTCAGAAGGACACAGGAAGACTGTCAGAGAAGGCTCACCCATCAATATCACCAATCTGATGTCACCAAAGAGAATTAGGTAGACATTTAAGAGAGGTATGGAGGATTGATTCAAGATAGAGGCTTGGGAAAGGGAAGGGGGGGAGGTATAAAGAGGCAAATGCAGAACCCATGTACACCCTCTGACCCAGAGACATGGATGTCCTTTGTTACCCTCAGGACTCAAAACAAGGCAAGAGATGGTTTCAGGAGACAAGACAACACAGCATGTCAGAGGCACGCTGCAGGATAACATGACAAATTTCACCCGGGGTGGGGGGGGGGTCACAGGAAGGAAGACATGTCCACCCAAAGACATTCAGAGTTGAAAATAAGACATCCTAGCAGAGTAGGCAAGTTGAAACAGATATAATTAAAGTTGAGACTACCCTCGGGAAACTACTATTTCCAAACTGGGCATTTGGTAAATGCTTTGAAAATAAAAGTCAAGGCAGTCAAATATTTTCAGTGTAACAGCATGTCTAAGGGAGATCCCGGCTACCGTTAGAAGATCTACCTGTTTGCATTGTGTGAAGACCCACAGACTACATTTTTGTTCTTAGTTAACTTCACTGCTTACTGTTGATGCTGCTGACTTTCTCAAATGATCGACCATTTCCCCTAAGGCATCATGTCAAGTATCCTAGCAAGTGAGTGTCTTACCAAGGCAATCTAACCCCCAGAGCCAGATTCAAATATCACAGTGAGATTTGCACGTACATTTGAGTACAGCCAGGGGAAAACAAGATGACATGGGCAGATGAGAAGAAAACACAGCTTCATAAAATCCCAGAGCCGGACAAAACCTTAGCGGGCAGTGGGTTCAACGCTTTACATGAAGCTTCTACCCCATTGCTGCCTAACTGACACAAGTTTTCTTCCCAATGTTTCCAGAGAAGGAGAGCTCCTGAGTTTCCTCCTCTTCCCTGGGGCTCCCCTTTCTGGTTTTCTTGATTGTTCTACTTGCTAAAAAGTTTCTGATTCAGAGTCTACACCTCTGCAAGCACAGAGAAAGCTGAGCACGGTCCAAAGAGACTTAGCCCAGAGCCCAAAAACGAACAATGTTGGCTGAGGTATTTGCTTCTGGCAAGTCGTTTCATTCTTTGGGACTATGTTGCTATGAGGATATAAATCGTCAAATACTGGGTCTGGCACACAGCACATGCTCAGAAAGCAAAGACAGAGTGACATAAGAGTGAAGCAGGCTTGACTATTTGCTTTGACTCTCACTCCAGATTTATTAACAGTGTGACACCAAACATGGGACTCAACTCCTGTGTCTTGGTTTCCTCACCAATAAAATGGATATGAAAATAGTACCTCTCTCATAGGATTGCTGTGACAATAAAAAGGTATCATGCACTCAAAGCATTTAGAAGTCTGACACACAGCAGACACACTCAGGAAGTGGTTTTTGGCTTTGTTTTGTTTTTTACTAAGTAGTCGTATTTTTGCTACTATTAGTAGAAGTAGTATCTTTTAGTTTATCTGACCTCCATCTCTTCTAGTTACAAGGAGGTAACAGCTATACCACACAGGGACTTTCTGAGAGTTAAAGGAGGTCACATTAACAACACCCAGCACAGTCTGGACACATAATCTACAGTCAATAATTACATTGATTTCCTTCCTCTTACTTTCTTCTTTTATCCCAATCTTCTGCATTTGAAATACCAGAAGTAAGAATCCAGTCCCCTTTTCCCTTTGACGGTTCTTCAAATATTTAAGGACAAGTACCATAACCCCTTAGTATCTTCTCTACTCTAATTGAGGAGCCCTGGTTTCTTCAGCGTTCCCTTGTGTGTTAAGATTTCCAGTGCCCTCAGAGCCCTGCTGGTCTCCTCCTCCATACGATCCGACGGGTCTAAATGCCTCCCTGGGCAGTGTCAGAATTCGTGGGCCCATGAATTCATCGGCCAGTGAGCTGTGTATCAAAGACAAACGTTGTTAGGGGCGGTGGAGAGATAACAGTGCTGGGCACACTGGTGGTCTTTCCAAGAGGCGCTATCGTCAAAACGTTTTCTAATTCAGTCTCCAGGGTTTGTGCCAAGCCTCAAATCTTGTTTTTGAAGCTTGACTGTCAAGTGTTTATATATCTCATTGCATATTCAAACAAATAAATCATTCTCATTTATCCAGTCTTGACGCATTAAGAGTTTTTTTTACTCATAAAAAAATATGATAATATTACTGCTTCCACTATGGAATACTCTTCTGACAATACCTGTTATTTTTCCCAATAACAAATTCATACAGTGTTTCAAGCTCCATTGATATATCTTCATAAAAGCTGTTATCATGTCATTTGTTATGACATGGATTTCTTCTTTAGAGCATGTGTGCAGTAAAAGCCTTGTGTACACAATTAGCCTATAATTCAGTGGAAGAATGGAGTATTACCCTTACAAAGCATTTTAATGGGAATCAAATGTATTTACCACCCCCATTCCACTTGAAAATCCTGATGCTGTTCATGCATTCCACTGACTTTATCTCTAAAAAGTTTTCCAAGGTGACATTAACGCTTCCATTTTTTTACCCAGAAAACTTGGGTGGCATGAAAGCCAAAGTTATATCCACCCTAGATATACTGTTTCTTAAAGATATGCAAAGCCTACCAGCAATACAATGAAATCCAAATACCGGGTGTAAGTTAGTAAAATCACAGAATTTTATATTGGAAGAGACTTTAGAGATTGTCTAATCCTCTGTTCCACTTCTTTGAATATCTTCTTCATGGTCTGCCTTACTCATGTATACTGCTACTTAGTTTCTGTTAAGTGTCCTACCCTTTTTATATATTTTTTAAAGTTTTGCCCCAAACAATATCATTTATGAATTCATGATGGAGATATGCTGGCTTTATGTTTTAACTACACATTAAAATAAACAGAGAACTACTACAATTTAAAGGTTTCTCCACTCTAAAGAACTAGAACTCAGATTTCCTAACTTCCCATTTCTCTTTCTACCCACTTAATTTTGGAAACTTAAAAAGATTCTAGCACTTGGAGAATAAAAAAGATAAAAATTATAAAATGCTAACAAATCACCTAAACTCTAACAGCCATTAAGATCTAACAAGTCTGCTTAAAATTATTGGAGTTCAGTGTCGAAAATATCCAAATTTTAATGCTGTGTATATCGAGCCCTCAATTCTCATGTAAGTTATCTAGTCAAAAGGAATCTCTTAAAACCTCAAAAAAAATCTGTATATTGTAGTATGTTGGGGGAAGTGAGCAATTTGAAAGTTTGATTTTTAGAATACTGGTAGAAATTAAAAGTGTTCCTCATTCTCAGGTATGTCAAGTCACGTGTGCAAACTGATTGTAAATGTTTCCAAATACATGTCTCTTTAAAAGGACTACTTTAGGGACACCTGGGTGGCTCAGACAGTTAAGTGTCTGTCTTCGGCTTAGGTCATGATCCCAAAGGTCCCTGGGATCCAGTCCCACATTGGGCTCCCTGCTCAGTGGGGAGTCTGCCTCTCCCCCAGCTCATGCTGTCTCTCATACTCTCTCTCTCAAATAAATAAATAAAAATAAAATGTTTAAAAAAAAAGGGACTACTTTAGTTGACAGATGAGCCTCATTGTTTTTTGTCTGTTTGTTTGTTTTGTTTGAAAAGCCCTGTTTGTGGAGTCCAGGAGCCTCTGTACTTTTACTCAGTGGTCATCACTTAGCGAGGTGACCCTGGGCTAGTCACCTCTCTTCTGGCCTCTTCCTTAAGTGTGAAAAGAGGGGCAAGACCCAATGACCCCCACATGACTAGCTGCACGGTTTCTACATCACTATTCATTAAAGGCTTCAGAAATAATTCAGTCTCTTAAGTAGCTTAAAACATGTCCTTTCTCTTTGCAATTTTATTCTGTTTTCCCGGACAATGCAAAGATAAACGCAGTCCAGATCCATCCAAATATAATCCGAATTAGCGAGACTTTATATGAAAGAGAAGTGAAATTGCAATGTAGGGCTGTAGAAAAGACTTCCAGGGCTATCTAGTGTAAAAGAGAGCAAAGCCAGAATTCCAGTTACCACAACAAAACAAAAATTAAAGGGCATGTGATTTAACTAAGTTGCGTCAGAAGTGGGGCTGTTCTCATTTTTCTCAAACTATGAGCTGGCGAAATTCTCCTACTTTAGCCATCGTGCCCGGGGAACAGTAATGGTGCTGAAACACAGTAAGTAAGCATAACAGAACCAGATGTATAAATATATTCACATTTGTACCAAGGGCACTGCTTTTCTTTAACTGCTGAACTGCTGTATCAACACTGTTCTATCACCGACTAATTATAGCTAACAAAGCCCACTGCACAAAGTATATCTCGTCTATTTTTTCCTAGTACAGAAGTACAGTGCCGACATTCAATGAATATTAAGTGGTAACAAATGAATTCTTTGAGCACTGAATCTGATATGAATTCACGGTCTTTCTACCAATGCCATTCAGGTGTTTTAGTGCCCGTCAGGCTAGCGATTGCATGAACCACTGAAGCCTCTCAGATGGCACGTTGTTGGGTCATAAATATCTCACTGGAGATGTACTATATCCAGAGTTAAATGGTTCCCTCTCTTCTAACCTAAGAACCAAGTTAATCGGCTTACAATTCTGCGTAGCGGCCTGGCATCTGAGAAAAAGGGGCATGTGACACCATACTGAGTGTCTGTTATTCCACACAGTGGGTCAAGCATTCGGTCAATAACCACTCCTTAGGCACCTACCTGTGTGCCAGGTACAATGATAGGTTCTAAAAGGACAAAGAAGCAACAAGCATGGTTCCTTTAAGGATTCTGCAGTTGATCTGTCAATCATTTATTCACCAAATGCTTACTGACATGCCTGGTTTCTGCACATTCAGTCGTTTCACAACATTTAAACAGGTGACTTTCAAAACAGTATGCAAAGTAAGGCTCTGTGAGGTGCTGCGGAGTAAAGGAGAAAATGCCTGGCACTGCTTGCAGGCTGGGAAGAAGGACAGGGGACATTACAGCGGGCAAAGGACAAGGTAGTATGCCCATTTCAAACGCCTGGGACAAAGGATCTTAAGGTTGAGGAAGCAGGAGAGTGGCATGAAGCTGGAATTTGAATTGGGATTTCAACAAGCATAGGATTTGGAAAATCAGGCAGAAAAGAAAGGCTGTCCAGGCAACAGGAGGAGCAATGTGGAAGCACTTAGCATGTGTAAGGGCCTCTGCGTAAAGAGGTGTGGCTGGGGCAGTCACAAGACAGTGAGCAGTGGAAGGTTTGAGAGGCCAGACCACGGAGAGCCAGATGGTGGGGCCTGAAGCAGCCCTGAAGGCCGTGGAAAATAGCTTCCTCCCTCACCCACTGAGAGGTGCAGGGGACCACAAAGAAAGCAGGCTTTTATAGGAAACCTAAGGCTCTGTGCAGGATGTGCGGGGAGGTGGGGGTGGGGAATGGAAAGATGGAAAGACAGAAAGGAGAGGGTATGGAACAAGAGCAGTAGAAACCTGATGATGATATTAAAACAGAAGCCCCGGTGAGCAGACCTCAATGAGAATCTGAGAAGTAGCCACAAATGAGCTACAACATCCTACAGTATTAGGTCTCCTCTGGCTCCATCCTGTCCACACTTATCACTGATCCAGTGCTATGGACTGAATCTGTGTCCTCCCCTAAAATTCGTACATTGAATCCCTAATCCCGAAGGTGACAGTATTAGGAGATGGAACATCTGGGAGGTAATTAGGTCATGAATGGGACTAGCAGCTTCATCAAAAGTGACACGAGAAAGATGTTCTCTCTTGCAGCTATGTAAGGACAGGGCAAGAAGGTAGCCCTCGACAAGCCAGGGAGGGGCTTTCACCAGGATCACCAGGAATCAAACTGGGGGGCACCCTGATGGTAGAATTCCCAGCCTCTGAAATAAACGTTGTGTAAGCCACCCAATCTATGGTATCTGTTATAGCAACCCAAATTAAGACAACTGGATACAGACATAAACTTTTTTGGCTGAAAATAACAACAGTAATAATGAGGAGCGATGGCAGCAGTCTTCATTTAGAAGCCAGGCACCATGTGATGCCCTTCACATGATGGTTTTCATCTAATCCTTGCGGCAGGTAGCCCCTGTCTTTCTCCCATTTTACAAATGAGGAAACGGAGACTCAGCAAAGGCGCAAGGCTAGTAGGTGGCTCTACCCCAAGGGGCTACTCAGCATCTGCTCTGTCCTTCTGCCATCCTCCAGCTATACAACCTTCTCTTACATGACACAACACACCCAGATGTAAGAGTAGATTGTCCTAAAATGGAGTACACCGGGTTGTTTTTTTTTTTTTACATCAATAATTACAATTACACCTTCAAAGACAAAATGTGGGTTATTTGCAAATACAGGTACATCTGAAAACGTCTTCATCTGGCTCAGTCCAGTAGAAAGAACCTTAAGGGACATCAAAAACACAAGCATTTAATTTTTTAAATGTTGGGAGTGACATTCAGGAGTAGGTGTTGCGTCTAACTGACTAGATTTTTTTTTTATTAAAACTGCTAAAAGGGAATAAATTCTACTGTCTTTCTCTACCATTCCAACTCATCAAAGCCAAGTTTTCAAGGCTTAACGTCTCACAAGTACTTGTTAATGGAATTCATTGTTTAGTTAATTGTGCTTATCAGAAGTACAGGTATCTTCATATTTGCATGGCTAATAGGCCTCCTTTAAAAGTGTGGCCACTTCAGTTGGATTTTAATGATCTGTAATTTTTTTTTCCAACTTTGGATTGAGTTGACTGACTTACTTTCCAAAAAAATCAGTCATGCCTAAGGCAAAAAGACCATTTCTGCTACAGTTGGGACATCTTGTTAGTACATTTCAAAACAAATGCTTATTTGTAAGGCCACTTAACATGATGCCAACATTTAACGACCTTTCAAATACAATAATTTTCAGACTCAATATATGATACTCTGGAGCCTGTTTCATAATAATAAAGAGAACTATTTTACCTTACATCTTTATCCCTTGCTGAAATAGCTAGTCCATTATTCAACCATAAAAATTACATAGTTCCCACACAACAGAAGAAGCATGGAGAACTTTTTTTCTCTCCGGAAATGAATACTTACTACCTTGGTAGAGTAGGTCATAGTTTACGTGATTAGCACAGGATTGGTATATTGAAGGTACAGAACTGATGGATGACTTGCCCATGATCGAGCAGCTAGTATCTGGTTGAAAAGAGAATCAAATCTAGGTCTGACTGTAATTCCAGTGGTCAATTTACTTTGAATAGTAACAAAGGGAAATACCTTCTATCATGTTATAACTTCTAATTAGCACTGACCAAACTCTGCCCAGATTTCTCTGTGGAGTGACACCAGCAAGGTCCACCAACACGTATGACTAGAAATTAGTCTAGTCCTCCATCCCAAGCTTTTAAATGAGCCATTTTATTCATTTAGCTCACAGATCAGCAAGCTGTAGCTCATACGAAAAATACGGCCCAATGCATGTTTCTATAAAGAAAGTTATACTGTAGCACGGCGACATTCATTTGCTTAAATATTATCTACAGCCACTTTCAACCTACAAGAGCAGACTCGTAATTGTACAGATGCCATATGGCCTACAGAGTCTAAAATATTTACTATTTAGAACTTTCCAGAAAAAAGTTTGTCCACTCCTGATTTTGTCACTCAACAAACGTTTATTAAGCAGTAACTGTATGTTAGACATTATATTACTAATAATAACATCTAATATTTAGCAGTATCTGTAATGTGCTTTCCTATATTCCAATATTATTTCCTATATTATTACTATGAATCCTCTCAAGATCTCTGCATGATGTGTGTGCATGTGCACACACATATGCATGTGGTTGTTTGTACTCTCCAAATTTTACTTAAGATCCCACATTAAGCTTGGGACTCTTGATTTGGAACCTGTCTAAATCATGAGTTTCCGCCCTTTGCTATGCAATACTGTTTCTCAGAGGTGACTTTGGAATGAGCATCCTTTTAATGGAATGCTGACGCCTCTGGGCATTATCTGATCCCAAAGGGATAAATGCCTTAGCCTTTGGGCTATTTTACAACTTGGTAACTTGTAGATAAGTGAAAGCAATGCAAATAATTCTTATCTATAGTTGCAAATAAGTTCTGTCCAGTGGAGGTTCAACTGACTCCCCCTCCAGTTTTGAATCCATTTTTTTAAAAGATTTTATTTATTTATTTGACAGAGAGAGAGATAGGGATAGCATAAACACAAGCAGGGGGAGTGGTGCTCCCACCAAGCAGGGAGCCCAATGTGGGACTCGATCCCAGGACCCTGGGATCATGACCTGAGCTGAAGGCAGACGCTTAACGACTGAGCCACCCAGGCGCCCTTTTGCATCCATTTGTAAATTCATCTCAACATTCTTTTAGTCCAGATAAATTTGTGGTTCTCCTGTGTGCCTATTATAACAAATTTCTTGGTTCCCTCATTTATTAGTGAGTTAAATAAAAATTTTAACAACTGTTCGTTTTATATCCATATGAGTCAGGATTCTGAAGAATTATTCTTTAACAGGGGTTACCAAGATGCCATTTACCATCTTGAATCGCACAGTTTTGCTTGGGAGGGTGTACCTACCAAGATGTAATCAATGTGACCCTAAATTTTATATACCTATGCGCAGGAATGGGAGGAGGGAGAATAAGAGAGAACACAGTGACTAAGACGTCACTTCAGGGGTCGTTTTTGAAACTTAAAGCATCAATAAGACCTAGGTTTAGACCATGGCTCTGCCTGTGCCCAGCTTTGAGACCCTGGACACATTACTAAACTCCTCAGAGGCCTTCGTTATATGTCATCTGTAAACTGGGGATGATAGCAGTAGTTCCATCACAAAGTTGATTAAATAACTATCACTTATAAAGGGACTGGTGCATATTAAGTGTCTAACTAACTAACATATAAATGTTAGACTGGTGCATATTAAGTGTCTAACTAACTAACTAACATATAAATGTTAAACATCATTACTGAGATTCTTCTATGGGCAATATTGAAGAAAGGAATTAGTTCTATTTGGGGACGGTGAAGTCTTCCCAAAGTGGGTATATTTGGTCTGGGTCTAGAAGGGGTAGTAGGAGTTCACCAAGCAGACAGCTAGAGTAATGTCCTTCAACATAAAATGAACAGTGTTTTGTTTTGTTTCGTTTTTTTCAGAATGAGAGGTATGAAGGTGAGGAAGGTAAGTCAGAGTGCCAAATTTACAAGAAGGCAATTCCCAGGTAGACACTGAATTTATAAGGTGACCTGAATTTTCCTAAAGTTGTTAAAGCCTGTACCTCTCTACTTCACTTCAGGACTGCTAAAGCCAGGTAGGAATGCATTATTCAGATACCAATTTTCACAAAATCCAGAGACCAAATCATCATGACTACAGTTATGACTACTCACACCAGTTCAAGTACACATTGGGGCAAGGGTATAAGACCACATTTTACAGGAACCAAACGTATACATTGTACTTTTAACAGTTAGCTTTTATTCAGTGCAAACTCTCTCTCTCTCTCTCCCCCACCCCTTTCTCTCTCTCATTCTGTCTTTTATACACCCATGAAAATAACACACAAATCCAATTACACTCTGTTCTTATCCTGGCCAGACCCAATTTCTTTCAGTGCCTTGTTCTATGTCATTTCTACATTCTATTACTGGTTTCATGATAGTTCACATATAAAATGATCCTGTTTTATTTCAAATCAGTGACTTCCCTGGATGCTTTGGATAAAAATAAATTTCAGGTAATTCTCAATTCTGAGTCAATATTTGCTAAAAGTAGTAAAGTCTTCATCCACCATGTTTGCAGAATTCTGTTTGCTCCTTTTCACTCCTACATACACCCATTTGAATGCTGAACCATAGAGGGCCGGTTATCTGACCCGGGCCTGACCCGGGCCTTCCGCAGAGGGCCTACAGGTCGGCTAAGACTCAGGCATTTCAGCTATCTCTTTCTGCTAGGGCAATGATGGCAAGATGAAAAGGAAGTTAGATATACTTTAGTTTTTTGGCAGGAAAATAACTTTTCCATAAGCCTTCTCCTTTAAAAAACAAAACAAAACACAACCAAAAACCTTACAGGTACTCCCTGTGCCCAACTATCAGATATCAGCCCGCCCCCAGTCTCCCGAGGTTCCGCTGTGTGATTGTTTCAAGCTCTCTTCCTCGAGAACAGGTGAGCATGTGACCGCTACCGTCCATAAAAGCTGAAGTGAGTGTACTTAGCTAAAGGGCATTGTAATAATTTTTCTCTTCCACATGAGAAAGTTAGCCTTGAAAATTCTCTGGCTCAGTGCCTGTTTTTAAATCATCTTTTAGGGAGGGGTGGCCAAGGGGGCATGTTGAAGCCAGTCCCACTCTCACTCCCATATCAACTGCTCTTTAAGATCACAACAATAACAATAATAATAAAAAGACGGTAGCCCCTATCAAGCCTTCAGATTTGCTTTCAAGGCAGTGCTAAAGACCCGATATTTTAATAGGCAGTGCTAAAGACCCGATATTTTAACAGGCAGTGCTAAAGACCCGATATTTTTTTTTTTTTAAAAGATTTTATTTATTTATTTGAGAGAGAGAGAATGAGAAATACAGAGCACGAGAAGGAAGAGGGTCAGAGGGAGAAGCAGACTCCCCACTGAGCGGGGAGCCCGATGCGGGACTCGATCCAGGGACTCCAGGATCATGACCTGAGCCGAAGGCAGTTGCTTAACCAACTGAGCCACCCAGGCGCCCAAGACCCGATATTTTAATAGGCAGTGCTAAAGACCCGATATTTTAATAAGCAATGCTTCCAAATGCTCATTGTGGGAAAGCAGTCCTGGCTGGTAGATTAAACTTGATTAGCATAGGGGCTGGCGCTGTTCTATACAGACAACGTGATTCGCGTTGGAATCGAGGGTGAAGGGTGGCCTGAGAAAGTCACTGAACAGATTTGTAACCTCCAACTACAAATCACCTTCTGATTCCAAAGAAATGACTGTCTTTCCCCCACCCATGCTGTAGCATGTCGTTGTGTTAGGAAACAACAGTGAGAATCGTGAACCCATTTCAATAAATACAGCAGCAGGACTAGAATATAATTTCTCTTTGTCCTGACTCCTAAATGTTTGTTTGCTTTAGGACCCACGGCCGGGCAGTATTCTCATTAGGACCCTGCAGAGGGGATGTGAGTAGAGCCAGGAATTCTGATGTGAGTTTGCCAAAGCAAAACTTTGCAGAGCACTCTTGGGTATTTAGCATACAGATAATGTGCAGAAGCACTTGGCCTGAGGGCAGGGACAAGCTAACACACACCTCCACTTGATGCTCCCACAGCTTGCAAGGCTGAAGAAATGGGCTCCCGAGTGAAAAGGTAAACCTCAGCGAGGTCTTCCAGGAGATTCCCTAAACTGCCTTCACTTGGGAAAACACGCAATAAGAACCCCCACAAAATCCAGTTTAGGGCTGGTCCTTTTTTGATGAGAGGCCACAAATCAAGGTAATCAGTGAATAGTGCTGCTAGGTTTCTGGATTCAAGTTATTTTTTTTTAACAGACGACTGAATATAACTCAATTTGTTCTCCACAAACTGAACTCCTGTGGGAAAGTTCCAGTTACAACATAAAACCCAAGTCCATTACTCTGCCCCTTCTGTCTGCCTACTGTTCCCTCCTTCATCTTTTACTTGCACATTGGTATATTCCTTCATACTTTTTCAAAAAACTGGTTCATGTATAATCTGGTTGCATCCTCATCTTGTAGGTAAAAAGATCAGTGTTATTATTCCTGTTGAGTCTAAGATCCAGAAGGGTTAAGTGACTTGCTCATGGCCAATGTTAGCAGCAGAAATGGATCCAGGCTCCATGCTTCCCAATGCTCAGTAATAAAAAGAAAAGTTACCTTCTGGGAGTGCTATTTACCACAGTGCCTCAGGCACTGTGCCAAGCAAGCAGTTTATGGACATTACCTCATCTACTCCTTCCTATAAGGTGGTACTATTAATCCCATTTTACAGATGTACTGGGTTTCTGAGGTTAAATAATTTCCCCAAGGTCAGGGATGCCATAAATGGGGAAGCCTCGATTTTAAGGAGAATCCGTCTGACTCCTGGCTTACTCGCTTATACTGCCTGCCTCCCAGGCCATTATCTGCTTCCATGTAAATCCAATGTGAAACTGAAGAAATACAAGTGTTCTCCACATCTGAACATTTCAAACATTAGGTACTACTTTTAGATACCTAATAAACTTCTGAAATTCTAGTTTTATCCACTTTGATACTGTCCAACTGAAAACATTAAAACTTACTAAGTGTTACCTTTGGTCAGGTGTTTTTACTGGTCTATCATTTGTTTCTCTCTCTTAGTCCGGTTCAAAGAAAAACAGATGGTTCAATACACATTCCTGTAACAAATTTACTAGAATGCCCAGAAAACTTTATGAGCCTAATACATTCTTAAGACAGACAACATGATTTCAGACCCCAGATACGCAATACACTCGGAGAACTTCTCCAGAACATGGCGCTACTGAGCCCCATGCTTCAGTTTTCTCCCGTTTACATGAGGGGTACAAATACTCACCTCACAGAGATGTTCTGAGGAAGCCATGAGAATGCACTGAGCATGGTTATGAAGGATCAATAACTACCACAATTATCGCTGTTTTATCATTATTTCTGTCTCTGCAAAATTTCTCAGGATTGCCCTAATTTCACAAGGTTGACGAAACCTGAATCCTCTCCTTAACGAAGTGTTCCAAATACGGCTCTCTTACAGAGAGATGATAAACCCCCTGCACCCTAACTGGGAAAGAAAACACCATTTTGTAACTCATAATTCAACTCTGTCTCTTAAAATTAGTATTCGCCTCATACTATTAAAACTGTCAAGTCTTCCATATCACCTCAGTACATGCATCAAATAAGTTATTTTACACAAAGTAACGTGTTAATTCAGTCAAATAAGAGTCACCGGAGCCAGAATCACAAAGGGAAGTGACTTTCCATGATTCACAAAATCGAGTTACTTGAGAGTTACCCCCACATATGAGAAATTATTATTTTACTGTGGAAAAAAAAAGCTTTTATTCTCCTAATTGTAAAATATACACTTGCCAAAGTTACAGATAACATTAGTAAAATTAAGAATATGTGTAAAAAGAGCAAAGAAAGATGAACCCCTATTCATCTACCTAGAGATAGCTACAAGTAACGTTTTGGTATCTTTCCATTTTGTCTTTTCACGATGCCTTTTTAAAACATAATTGGGATCATTCTGCATTCAAAATGTTATATTCTGGGAATTTTTTGCTCCACTTAAGCCACTGTAACGTCAGCATTTTCAGTGCTACTGCAGACTCTTTATAAACGTGTTCACTGACTGCAGGATATTTCATGGGTTAGTTTTGTCACAATGTTCTTAATCACTTCCCCTTGCTGAACTCCTCCAAAAGGCTTTTAAGCCGTCAAGCCCAGACAAGATTTCTAGACACACGGCGCTGACCATGGGCCCTGCCTGTGGTCGTGAACGTGGCCATTTTGGGAATTAGCTACATAACTTCTCTCTGTACAGTGAGAAACACGGGGGGTCTTACTCATCAAATACCAACAGACCAGGAGTTCAGTGATGTGTGAACCCCAAATGCCAGTAGTTCTGGGCAACAATTAGAGAAACTCCTCTAAGATAAATAAAATAAGGGTGCCTGGGTGGCTCAGTTGGTTAAGCGACTGCCTTCGGCTCAGGTCATGATCCTGGAGTCCTGGGATCGAGTCCCGCGTCGGGCTCCCTGCTCGGCAGGGAGTCTGCTTCTCCCTCTGACCCTCTTCCCTCTCATGCTCTCTCTCTCTCTCAAATAAATAAATAAAATCTTTAAAAAAAAAGATAAATAAAATAAGGTTCTCGACAGTCCTGGCCACCCACCGTGAGCACAGGGAAGAGTATAAACGCCTCCCACCTGTCTTGCCGTGTGTGCTCCAAAGCAAACAGAGGGCACAGACAAGAGTATCCGCTGTTCTCTTCTTCCCCTAAACAGTTTATTTCCAAAAATCACTGTTCCATCCCCACTCAACACCATTTGCTATCAACTGCACCATGAAACCTACTTTTTAAAGTAATGTACCCTGTTCATTTTATTTTCTTTCAGGAAAGAAAAAGAGGCAGAAGGACACAGGTTATACAGAAGAAGAAGGAGGAGAAGGAGAAGGAGAAGAAGAAGAAAAAGAAGAAGAAGAAGAAGAAGAAGAAGAAGAAGAAGAAGAAGAAGAAGAAGAAGAAGAAGAAGAAGAAGAAGAAGAAGTAGAAGAAGAAGAGGAAGGAGAAGAAGAAGAAGAAGGAGGAGGAGGCGGAGGAAGAGGAGGAGGAGGAGGAGAAGAAGCAGGTGCCAACACTGTAGATCTTGCTTTTAGACACAGAATGTAACAATGAAGTTAGAAAACACAATTATCAATGCTCACACATAAGCTTCATGCTCATGCACAACCAGTATATTAAGATCCAAAATTCAGTGTGCCATGCCTTTCGATTTAGGAACTTGAGAGTTACATTTACATTTCCCACAGTTCCAACAAACAAACCAACATGGATTTTTGTTTTAAATACTTAAAGATATGCAAAGAGAAGGCAGCATTTGTGAACCTCTAAGCCCAGTAGATGGAATTCTGAAAATCTTCACTGTTCTGTGAAAAACAAGACTGAGAAACAGGGAAGAAATTACTTTAAGTCGAAAGTCAGGATGGCCTCATGGAAAAGAATGGGCTTTGTCACAGGGACAGCTGGGCTGGTATTCTGACTCAAGCCTCATGAAGGAGGGATAAATAGCCACTTTAAAGATTAAATATGGCATCTACAACTCCCAGGACTATCTCTGGCACGAGGTAGTCCATACTGCAAGAAGGAGGAATGGTCAGATTGCACTGACAATTTATGAGTGTAAATAATCATAAACAGAATGTCAAGGACCTTATAAAATTGAAGACTACTGCTTCTTTTTAACCTTATGAAACAAACTAAGAACAAGGGAGAAAAAAAGCACATCCTAAACTTCTGGTTTGTCTTGGGGCAGCTTGACCAACAATAGGGTCCTTAGGGCACTCTGTGAATTTCCCAACTGCAGGGCAGGGTGCCCTGCCCTGTGTGTTCTCTACCCAGACCCATGGCATCTTCATGCCCACCACTCAGCTCCGAACCAACCCTGACCAACCCTCACCACAGACAGCACTCAGAAAATCCCAATCCGCGCCTCAAGCAGCTCAGGGACAAGCCATCCGACACTTCGCTCTGCTGTGCCTTTTAACATTTCAGTTCCAATAAATGGGCTTTTGCCTCCTTCCTGTTACGAAGCTTTTGTAACCTCCCACATTTCTAGGAACTACAATTTGCCCTTGCACTGTTCCTTTAAGGCTAGGCTCCTATTTTTAAATTTCTGCCCCCAAACTTAAGGAGATCCACGAGAGGTCTACAGCATGCTGCCACACTGTCTTTGCGTTAGAATCTCCCCCACATTTGCCTGCCCTCGGCTAGCCTCCCTGACACAAGTTCACGGGTGTACAGCTCCAAACAGCCACGTGAGCTCTCGTTCTTTCAAAACCTGCAGCTCACACCAACCCTAAAAGCAGACAGCCTCTGGGACTCTGCAGCGGTGTACTGGGCTGGACAATCTGGCCTCCTCCCTCATTTTCTAGATGCCATTGAGCACAACAGCAGGATTATCATCACCTACTTTACTCACTCCAGAGGACAAACCGTTCTACTCAACTGCGAATTATTTTTTCAATGTTGGATTTTTCTTCTTTTTCTCTACAGAAACAACCTCAGTTCAGGTCCTCTGAATTGGTCCTTTAGCCATCATACACAACACTTGGGACCCTGGTCACTCCAAACACCACAATATCGTCACTCTCTTGCTTTACGGATATCAAAAGAGCCTCTCAGGCTACTGACATATTCTTCGATGACCACTCCTCAAACTAGTAAAAAGAAGAAATTCTGACACACTTCTCCAGAATCTGAAATTTTTTATTTCAGTCAATGAAGGGCCAAGTCTCCACACATTTACTTCATATTTCCATAAGCCCCCAGACATACCTCGAAGTAGAGAAAATCTTTTCCTTCTTAAATTTTTACACTCAGTTTTGGGTGTTTAGTTGAATGGGTTAACAGTTTTGAGTATTCCCTCTGGAATTCCATAACCTGTGAACATGTTTCCATGTGAAACTCTCCATTGCATTATCACCTAATCCCAGTGGTGTTGGAGTGGAAAGTCCAGGAACTAATACAAGGAATTCTGAGTAACTTCAGCCTAAAATCTTAGAATGCTTGAAATCCAAGGATCTTTGGAAACCATCTGCTCTAAATAGTATTTGTTCCATTTTACAGGTGAGGGAACTGAGGCCTATACCATTTGATGCTCAATTGAATATGCTTTTCTTCTTTGACCCCTCAGCCTCCAAATAATGAATTCCTCCATATTTGTGTTTCTGAATAAAAAAGTCATGCTAGGTCATGCTTCTCTACAGAGTCTCAACCAGTGGAACTATTCCAAAAAACATGTTTGTGGATCTGGATTGTATTTAACTTCATGTTCTTCATGACTTCAGTTCCACATGGTTTTATCATGAGCGTTGTTTTGGAAAAGAAAAGAAAACAGTCAAAATCCAAATTTTTAATTCATGGATGTGTCACTGCCTCTTTGACAGACTAGCATGATTCATAAACTCAGGAAAATGTATATTTCATTGACCAGCTGTGAAATCTTAATCTTGATTTTCTTATCTGCAAAATGGGAATAATACCACCTACTTCTGAGGGTTTTGGTGAGAACTGAATAAGATAATGTACTAAAGCAGGTAGCACTTAGCTCGGCATACAGTAAGTACTCCAATAGTTGATAGCCATTATTCTATTATTATTATTATCTCTGTGGATGCCACTTTGTCCTGTCTGGCTTGCCTTTTTTAAACCTGTTTCCTTGGTCTAACTTAGGCTGTGTGCCCTGCAGTCCAGAAGATCTAAGATGCCTTAAAGGGGGCGCCTGGGTGGCTCAGTCGTTAAGCGTCTGCCTTCGGCTCAGATCTTGGTCCCAGGGTCCTGGGATCGAGCCCCACATCAGGCTCCCTGCTCGGCAGGAAGCCTGCTTCTCCCTCTCCCACTCCCCCTGCTTGTGTTCCCTCTCTCGCTGTGTCCCTCTCTGTCAAATAAATAAATAAAATCTTAAGATGCCTGAAAAAAGAGAGAAAAGGGGTTCTCCAAAAGCAGTGTTTAACCACAGTTAACACAATAAAATGAGGAAAAAAGCCATCAGAATGGGAAAAATAACCAAAAAAATAGACGTTAGATTTATACTCTAGGCTACAACAAATTTTGTATCGAGGCTGATTAGCATCATCAGTGGGTATTACATTGAACCATTTTCCCCCATAATAAATTGGTAAGATTACCATTTTAATTTATTAAACAGTCCCAGACTCAAGCAAGTTTGCTTGCCTAGAACATAGTAGGAGTTCAATAAATATTTGAATTAGTGAACGAATAAAAGAATGACCATGTCAAATAAGCAAATACATATCAAAACTCTGATACAGTTATATCTGCTATTCTGTTTATATGGCAAAGGAAGTTTTAGAATACTTCTATCTTACCAATTTTTTTTATTGGAGACAATATATAATTTAATATAATCAAAATAAAAGAATTCAAACGTATTTTTAGAAATTGATGGTATATTTTCACTTATTCATGACTCCTGATAGCCTAAAAGCAGCTATTATGTCAAGATAAATTATTAGCTTTCACAATGGTGTAATAAACGGAGCTATAATTCATGTTCATTTGGAAACATTCTTCCCTAGTTATTGTGAGATTCAAAACACATATATAGCCAGAAAATCTATTATGATTGTTAGTTTCCTTTAAAAAAAATTAAAAAAGAATGGCTACTTGTTAAGTAACCAATCAGTAAACATCTCTAATCAGCCATCTTGGTCACTTAAACAACAAAATGTGCAATTATTTCGGTCTCTAAGCTGAGAGACCCTCTTTCCCATTCATATAGGATCATTTGGAGCAACTGTTGGGTCAACTTTCCAGTAGTCAGTCCAATACCTTTATGGACAAGTAGAAAGTTCCTGTACTACTACGTATATGAAAACTCTTCAGGGCAATGATCGTAAGGGGTCCAACCAAAGAAGACATTTAGTCTGGTAAGTCTAAAGAGCTCTGTGGCCAGAGTGAGAACATCAAAGGTAAGAACTCCCGAGCGAATTCTACTCCTTGGGTGTGTTGAACTGGCAGATGCCAGGAAGGTATGAACAAGTATGATGAAGATGGTTTCCGTAGCTGGAAAATAAAGAGAACTCCTTCCATATATGCCCATGAACTGGCTTCAAAGACAAACCCTGAAGAGAGTTTCGTAACTGTTCTCTGCAATGCAGTTTTGCAGGACTCGGTAATAACCACACCAAACAGAATATACACACACACGTATATACGTATGTATGTACTTTATTATTCTACTCATTCGGGTGAATGTATTAGAAAGAAATGAACAATCTGGGTCAGTAGTTTATAGTCACACTGCTAGCATGATAGTAATAGTCTTTTTCAGATTGAACGTTTGGGGTCATCCTTTATCTTTCCCTTTCCCCCAAAGCTAGAGTTAAGCTATTCCCAGAACTGCCTCTGCTTACAGGTACTTTGTAAACTGCTTTCCCCAAACCCTTCTCTTTCTTTTGTTTCCTTCCTCCTTTCCTCTCTCCCTCCTTCCTTGCTTCCTTCCTCTCTTTCTCTTTTCTTCCCCTAGCTTGGGAACACCAAAATTTGCCGAGAAAAAAAACTGAAAGCATAAAAATGCTTTACAGTCACAACCAATTCTTTTCAAATAGTTAGCAAACCTGGTCCTCCTCATTTGGACAATTACAGCCAAAAGAAGGATCTAGTTTCAAAGTGCAGCTGTTCATTTGAAGTGGGATAGGCATGGTTAATTTTTTCAAGGAGAAAATGGTGATGAATGGAATAGAAAATAAAGATATCTTTTAAGCTAGACCAAAAAAAATTATTTTAACTCAAGAAGGTCATCAATTTGGAAATATTATCCAGAGAATTTTCAAATCACAGAGAGGAGCTTTCAGGAAATCTTAAGTGACTACAAATGAAAAGTATGCCTCGGAGACCAGTTTAAATAAAAGTCACAGTAGTCACATATGCAACTTTAAACCATGCAACACACAAGGCGGAGGAATCTTAGGGAAGCCACTGGGATCCCAATGCATATAATTATCTTCTTTGTAAACCACACAGCACTAGTAACAGTGGTCTCTACCATTTTTACTAATAAAATTTTATTGTAGATTACAATAACATTTCAATTCTTATGACTTCCGAATATTATCTTGCAGACTAAAACAAACAAATGATCTTTCAAACTACATCTGATGCTGGTCACGCAAGTATGTTCTCTTTGTGAAAATTCACTGAGTCAAATACAGTTAATTTGTACACTTCTCCATACATAGGTTATGCTTCAGTGTAAAGTTTACTAATTAAAGAGAAGCTATACTCAATCCTCTCCTTCCGTATGACATTTTTTAGAGACATTTTTTAAATACTATGAGAACACAAAACTGCACATCTCCTTCAAAACCTTACCCCAAAATTTTGTAAGCTATTTTAGAATGTTATTTTCTCTTTTGGGTTTAGTATCCTTAAGTCTTCTCTTCTGATAGGAAAAAAATGCATGCTCTCCTATTTTAATTTCCCACTCATCATATTTAGTTCTTCCCATTTCTCTCTACTAATACCTTTCCAAATAAGCCAAGATCACCAGTCGTTACTAAGCACCTTCACTGTCGGTATATCACTAACACTGGCCTTTTTCTTCTTGAAAGTGGTCTTCCCGTTCGGCAAAGGGCATAATCAGCACTAGCCGACTGCTGCTTTGTGGGGTTTATCAATAATGTAGTTAATAAAGAAAGGTTTTGTGGATAACCACACTGTGTTATAGGTTATCTAAGAACTCATACCTTTTCTTCAACTTCCATCTTAAAAATTCATGAATTAAGAAAACCTGAGGGAGGAGGAGGGTGTTTTATGAAATAGGGCATTCTCATTTGTCACTGAAATTACTGACTTTTGGAGTCAGCGATTATTATTGTTGTGTTAAATTATTTATTTTCAAGGAAATAAGCGCAGTAATCTCAAAATGACTTTTAAATCATTGGCCTTAAGAATATCTTCTAAAGAGCTGATTAAGATATGCATTTTATACTGGTCACTATGAAAAATGGTGATGAACTGAAGTTTTTATTTTGGTGTTTGTTTTTGTGTAAACCATTTTCTGGAGCCAACTGCCTGAAAAGCTTCAGATTGCTTTATACCTACCAACAGTGACTGGCATTTACTCTTAGTAAGCATAAGTTGTCACAAACGACAGAAAATGATTAGCAATCACTTGCTACACGACGTGAGATAGTCTTAAAACACCATTTACCCCCTACTGAACCAATATCTTAGCTCATTCTAGAGAATACGAACAAGTATTTCTCCAGCAACTAACATAAGTGAAAATATGAGCTCTAGCTCTGTAGAATGCAACAAATTTGGTCACAAAGGAAAACGAAAGCAAACACTCTAATACTAACTCAAGACACTTTAGTTGGAGAAAAACAGCCTGCATCCCATAACATTTTATGATACCAAATGAGATGCAGGCAATGTAATTTCACTTATGTGATTCACTTACAAGCAATGCAAATGCAATCTTGCTGATTACATTTAAAACAAAAGACTGAATCTGCTTATTTATAGAGCAGACCAAGAGTCATGCAAAAATCATGCTACTCCCGCCACGAATATGGAACAAAAAGAAAACAATCTGCCTGAAGACCTTTTCATCTCCACAGAAAGAAAAATGATGTTAACAGTGAACCCTGAGTTGACCCACTATGCTTAATAATGTGGCTTCTTGGTGCCGTCAATAGAAAACAAGGTCAACTGTGTGAGTAATCATTAGCTGAGGTGTTCAACCCACATGCAAACAATGTCCAGTCTTTTATTTGTGTTACAGAAGTGTTCAGGAAGCACTTGCATCTATGTTTAATTTTAAACCTTCATTTATCTGTGGGTGTGTATGCATGTGTACACACAAACGTATTTGTATATAGACAGTAGAGATGTATAATTTCTACAGTGAAATGTAGACTGCTACAACCAGTATATTCACTAGCTGGACTCCTCGAAATGCGTATTTTATGAACTTCTCTGCCTACTAAGATGGGTTCTTGATCATTCCAGAACTACTAATTTTAATCATCACCAAAAACTTAGAGCTTTTATTAGAAAATTTTCCTATTATGAAGTTCAACAGTTAGAACTCATTGTGAAGGTTGCTGCCAAATACCATCTCTGAACTTCCCAGAAAAGCAACAGAGCTGGAGAAATTCTCCTACTTTCTGTGATGCTCCGTTTTTAAAGATCTAACAGGTACTCCTGGCTAACCACCAGCAACTGAACCAATGCCCAGCTGTCTGCCATCGTACCAACAGCGTAGGCACTTGGCTAGAGTCTTATTGAGAGTTAGATCTGCAGCACCCCAAGCAAGGAGGATCATCGCCAAAGCCAACTTGGGCCCAGCTGCAGTTTTAACAGAAAGAAGTTTGGTGTGATACCTCACACCTGCCACAGAGAGCATTTTCCAAGAAGGAACTTGCATGTGGCTGGAAATACTCCTTGTGGAGTGACTCGTGGCCACAGGGTTTCTCCATCTTAATGAAGAAGACACACTTCAGTGGTCTACCGAGTGATGCCAACACCAATTATGGATAACAGGAGCAATTTTCTGTGCAATAACACCACTGTTTTTTGGTCTGAGACATCATTTCCAAACAGTAGCCTCTGAGAACCTGTCAAAAAATAGAGGGCCTTTGAAGCTGCCCTTGATCTTGGATATTCAGTCACAGTCAGGTCTCAAGACTGCATTCCAAACTGAACTTGGTAACATTTATTGCTTTGAGGCATCCAAACTTCCGTCCTCCTGTCTCCAAATGGAAAAGACCTAAAAGCATATAGGTTTGCTCATTTCCAAACAGCGCAAGCAGTAGGCCCTGAAACCATTTAACTTGTTTAGAATGTGAGCCATTATCCAAGCCCATGGCATATGGTTGTGCACTTCTCAACTCCTGCAGCTCTCCAAGTGTGTAGTCTCTGAGTAGCAAATGGCAGTGGTTTCTGGAGCCCTGGGATCCAGAAGATGCCTCCAGATTTGAAAGGAACCAAGGGACACAAGATTGGTAGTGGTAAGAGCAGGAGAAGATATTACAAAATGAAAGTAAAGTGTGATCCTCCAGGGCAGAAAACAATTGCTCCTGTTTAATTGATACTGTCTTCCATCATAGGGTGCCTCCTCCAGGGAGCCTCCCTTCTTCCATGTTTGGGACAAGAGTCAGACATGAAGATACTTTGACCTGGGGTATGTCTACAGGGAAAATTAGGAAATAAAACTGGAAAGCAATTTAATTGACTTAATTGTCAGATGAAAAAAGCTTTATTTCAGACATGTTCTTGAAGAAATTCTCCCTCGCCTCTCCTACTCGGTTAGGATTTAATGTCTGCCTCAAATTCTAAGTTCCTTAAGCACTTTCTGCTCAGTAAGGGTCATAAAGACTATGACCAGCAGTCCTGTGTGACCCTGATCAGGTCCCTCAACCTCTCTGAGTCACCAACTAGCCATATGTAAAATTCTCTACACATGTTGCCCTTACAGTGAACACAACACATGGCAAGTACACAAAAATACACCTTGATAGGCTCCTAATAAGAATGCACGCATGATTATTTTATTAAATATTATTTAATTCAGGTGCATTTGATTGTCTCCCTAAATAGGCAAAACACCCCTAGCAGACAACAATGGATAGCTTACAGTTCTACGCTATTCTGACTGCTAGACCCAAGAAGACATTCATTTATTCATCAGTAACTATTTATTATAGCAGACACTGTGCTATGCTCAGGGAATAAAACCATTAGGTGAAACAGCTACTATCCCTAACCCACCTTGCTACTTCCAGTAAATACTGACTCATTCATTCATTCATTCATTGAAACACTTTCTGGGACACCAACTTCCCCCAGACCTCCCACTCCTCTTGCTCATTTCCTTCCTATCTGTAGATGGTTTCCAAGACTTCCATCAAGGAAAAAAGCTCTTTGTCTTATGCCAGTATTTTAGAGGTTTTCATTTCAAAAAAATTAAAAAAAAGGTGTTAGAGGATCACAGAATCACAAAAGAGGCCTCAGTCACTCAATGTCAAAATATGAGAGCTACCAACAAACCATCCTTCAGGTATTGATGAGTGAGTGACAGCAGGTGGCAGGGGCATCTTCAGTAAACTATATGGAGGAACACTGAAGCAAGCAAGGTTGGCAATAACTAGTCCTGGGGCGAGCATTATAATTGCAGGAATGACTTCTCTAAAGACGATAGGAAGATTTTAAGTTCAGAGAGAATGTACCATGAGGACAAATTTACATACATACATGTTGAAGCCTGTTATTAATTTGTTAAAGATGTACTTAATTACTGAGTCCTTGGGCATTGTGCTGGATTTAAGATCAGACCGCATTAGCCCTGCCCTGACAGAGCTTCTAGTCTGGAAAGAGAAAAATAATGCTATCTTGACCATTCCTTTATATTTGCAAATGTAATTTTCAAAATGGAGGTAATGGGTGCTATAACACTTCTGGGTTTAAGTCGTGTATACTGTGTAAGGCTGCTTTTTTGATCTTTCTTCCACAGGCTTCTTGGCCTGGGACGAGGCTCTGAGAAACGAGTGGGAACAGCAGATGTTACAGACACTCTCCTACTCCGGCAAGTGGAAAGTTGCCTCTCTTTTTCTATTTCTTACCCTTTCCCCAAAATCTCACGGTTATTTCCAGGGGTTATATGGACAAAAAGATACACATCATTAAGTATTTTACATTTTTAACGGCTCCTTCCAATTCACTGCAAGTTCCTTGACTTTGCCTGCCCTCAGCCTCACGTGTACATGTCTACTCAAGCACACACCAGCTTATGAACCGAGTCTCTGGGGTGCCGCGCCTCAGCCTCCCCAGCTGCACCAGAAGGTGTGCTACCTCTGACAGAAATGCTGGTAACACGATACAAGCAAACACGGGACAGGACTTACTGTGTTCCAGGAAATGTTCTAGGTACTATACACAAAGCAACCGATTTAGCATCCATGACAGCCCTAGGAGATAGGTATGAATTTTTCCCCTCATTTGCAGATGGGAACACAGAGAGGTTAGGTAGCTTCTCCAAAGTCACACAGCTAGAAAGAAGCAGACCAAGACTCAAACCTTGGCAGTCTGGTTCTAGAGTCCACAATCTTAAACACTACACTCTATTGCCTCTCTATCTTCTCACATGGTGAAGCTCAGGAATATATTCCAAACCCTTAGGCATTTATTCTCAAACTATTAAAGCCCCGTGTGTTAAACTTGACTATGTTTTCTTAATTTACGGAGTAGTCACACTACCTTAAAAATACACCCAAGAGAGCAAAAGAGGGAGAGGATGGTAGAAACAAAGACACCTGATGCTATGTGCATCGAACACATGCATGGCCCCTAATCTGACTCTATATGTGAGTAAACAAGATACATAAATCTGGGTAGATTGGTTGTTCATATAAACAATTCAAAGCCTTATCATGCCTCTCTGAACTGACTCCAATTCATCAAAAATGTAGGAGCAGGTTATATATGGCACCCTCCATTAACTAAAAGACACCAATAAATTTCCAAAATGTAGGCTCAGCACCAAAATATATACATATAAATATATATATGTATGTATGTATGTATGTATGTATGGGTGGAGAAATCCCCACATATATTGCAGAACTCCGTGCAGCTTGTGTCTTCTCTGTGCAGTCTGGATCATGCATAATGCAACACCGCAACTGCTAACAGCAGGCGCGCACCAGATAATTTACACTTGTTTTTATGGACACGAGGAACTGATCTTTGAAGCTGTCCCTAATGAGATTCCGCTTGGCCCTAACAGCATCCTGAGAGAGTGTTCCGGTTTTCTACTTGGCATCCGGTGCATATTTATAATGCAGAATACAAGCTCATTTAAATTGCACATGTGGATTTTGGTGTCTTCCCTATTTTAAAGAAAGATTTTCATATCCTAAGGAGCACTGACTCGTCAATTACTAAACCATACTTTACCTAAACAATGTCACTGCCAGTCACTACAGGTACTTATCAGAGAGGCAGGTCCATCAAAGGGCCTCTACCTGCAGGGCAAAAAGCTCCCCCAATTGTAGTCCAGCCCTCAAGTCCAGAAATTCAATTAGGTCTTCAGCCAAGGGGCATCTCCAGAAATGCCTAATTATACAACACCTTCCTTAGTAGACACAATCGTGGGGACAGTCAGGGGAAAAAACCTGAAGTCAGTCACCTAAATTAAAAACTTCCTGCCCCAAAGTGCTTGGAACTCAAGCCTCTTTTTCTTATTATCGCCCCTCTTTTAAGTTCTGCTCCATATAAAATTTTTCCTTAAGCTTGCCACTTTATACGGGCTTTTCTAATCATTTGGTTTTCAAGGGGTTTAGCGCTTACTCACCCATAATCAGAGCTCTATTACATACTTACTTTGAGTTTCATCTGTTTTCCTTTATATTACATTTTTAAAAAGATTTTCAATCTTTATGTAACACCAGTGTTGCTAGGATGGTGTTACTGTACTTAACCCAAATCACAGATTTCTGTCAAAATGGTTATTCTATTAGAGCTTATTAAGAGTAAGAGTTATCTCAGAAAAAAGTAGTTACAAAACACACAAGTACAGAATAAAACTGGTTCGCCTTATGCAAAATGCACAATTCCCATGATAACAGATGACCTGTTTTCAAGGTCTTCATTTCAGGTCAACTCCACAGATTAGGGGCAGTTGTCAGTCAGACTCCTAATCATGGGGCTGAAATATACCCTAAATTAATTTCACGCTTCTATCCAATAATTGTTGACTCCAAATAGGATCAATAAATAAGCATTTTACAAAGGAATTAAAACAATATACTTTCTAATGCCTCAATTTTTAGAGAAAAATATAGGAAACCCAAATCTTTAGGGTCAAGTTGAAAGTAAAACTGATGTTTTTCCCATGTTAGGACTGAGAATATACTGTTGTCAATGCAAATGTCAACTGAAGGCAGGACAGATCATAGCATTAGTGTAGGAGTATCAGAAATACTCACTCTGAGCTTCATCCAGCTCCACCCTGAAAAAAACACGGGAGACTTACATAAGTTACCCTTTTTAAAGCCAAGTATTTGCTCAAGTCTAAATACATGCTCTCAAAATGAATGGATGATGGCGAGGGAGCACAGACTTCTTGGAGAAGCACATACTAAGAGACTACTGAATCCTTGCAAACTCAACTTTCATTCATTCATTCAACAGGTATTTGGAGAGTATCTAGAATGTGCCTAGTACCGTGACAGGTGATCTGGATAGAGGCAGGCAAAAGGAAAAGAAAAGAAAACTATGAAGACAGAGTAGCTGCTTTCATAGCCTAGTGGAAGACAATCATTTCTCAAATAATTTAAAAATCCATTTATGGGGTGCCCGGGTGGCTCAGTCGGTTGACTCTTGGTTGTCTTCCTCTCCCTCTGCCCCTCCCCTGACTCATGCTCTCTCTTCCTTTTCAAGTAAATAAATCTTTAAAAAATAAATAAAAATGCATTTATGATAAGTGGAGTCAAAGAAAAGCATTACTTGTAGGTACTCCAAATACAGAGCTTTCTCAACTTATAATGGGGGTTACCTCCCAATAAACCCATAGTAAGTTGGAAATATCGTAAGTCAAAAATGCATTTAATACATCTAACCTGAGGACCATCATAGCTTAACCTAGCCGATCTTAACCATGCTCAAAACCCATAAGCCTACAGTTGGACAAAATCATGTAATGTAAAGCTTATCTTATAATAAAGTGTTGACTATCTCATGCAATTTGCTGAATACCGTACTGGAAGCAAAAAACAGGATGGTTGTATGGGTACAGAAGGGTTGTGAGTGTATTGCTTGTTGACTTCCATAACTGCATACTGACTGGGAGCTGGGGCTGCCACTTCCCGGGATCGCCAAAGGGGACTGAATCCTGTATTGCTAGCCCAGGAAAAGATCCGAATTCAAGTACAGTTTCTACTGACTATCACTTTTGCACCATGGTAAAGTCGAGAAATCTTATGTCAACTTGCTGTAAGTCAGGGACTGTCTATTCATATAAAGGTTCACATAATCCAGAGAGGGGGTAGGGGCTCCCCTAAAGAAATGACAGAGGAGAAGGGAAATAGTATTGAGGGAAGAGAGCTGTCAACATCATTCCGAACCTCAAAGTTTAGGGCAGTGGACGCCTGATGCTCTCCCCATACCTCTTCGGTACCGCTCACTTGAAATAAATTAAAAATAAAAAATTGAGGAGGTGTGCCTAGAAAGTTGGATTTACATGTCTTCCGTTCAATGTCAGCACCAAAAACAGGATCGAAGACCTTGGGAAAAATCGGTGGACAGATCACCAAAGTTGGCACTAACTGCTGCCAAATGTCTGGCTGGCACCAGAGTACAGACTAAATTGGCCATAAAAACCTCACTGTAGTCCTTACTCCTCTCAAAGGAAATGATTTCGTGATTCACAATGAGGCTTACCCAGAGGCCAGTCTTAGGGGGAGGCCTTGAATTTTGAGCTTAACTCAATTGCACGGTTTAGGGCAAGAGTTTCATGTTTCAGATGTGCAGTCAGGTAATCTGATCCCATCAGCGTTTTTAATGGCTTCTAAAAAATCCAAAGTGTTAAATCATTTTCCCAGCCTCCCCCAGAGCGGTCCGAGGGTGTTTTTTCCCCCCAACCTCCATTCTCCTCCCCCCAGTCTCTTATTTTTCATACTCGAACTGTTACTAAGTCTGAGACACTAATTTAACACACATTTCTTAATCCTCAAGTCTGATTGTAATCTGTGTGCTAAAAGAGTACACACATACCTAATGTACTCCCTTTAAAAAGCACTGACCCAGAGGAAATAAAAGGATAATGCAATATGTAGAGATGGTGCTTTCTTTCAGAAACAGCACTATTATCGTGATTCCTTATAAGCCTGGGGAGAACATTCTCCGGTGCTGGAGAAACCAAAGGCAGCAGACCCATGTACATCCCACAGCTCCAGTAAAGGCACATCTCTTAGAGTCACACTGTCTCAGTAAGTTCACACAGAGAGAGACTCAGTCCCTCCCACCCAGTGTGGGAGTCCACCGCCCCACCCGGAGACAGCACAGCCCCTAAAAACTTTCAAAGCAGGAGGAAACGGAAACAAAAACAAAAACTTCTCAACAAGAGTAAAACAGACACGCCACGTTTAATGGCATCAGAAAAAAAGTTAGGGTGGGTAATGATGGCCCACCTGCCACCATGAAGACTCTGTGGCAGCTCAAGGGTTAATGCTGGCGATGCAGTCACAATGAACAATATTATTGATAATAATAGCTACCATGCATTGAGCATTGAGATGCTGTACTACGTGCTTTACTAAGCACTAGGCATCCTCTAATATAAACTTGACTGTTACCCAGTGAAGCATATATTCTTATGATCCCCACAGTAAAGCTAAGGCACTAGCAGTAGAGAATATACCAGAACACATGCAAGGGTCATGGGGATGGAGAGACAGACCGGAATATGGATATACTATTGGGGGGGGAGCTTTTCAAATTTCTTTTTTTTTAATATATATATATTTATAAATGTGCCTAGATTTCTGCTGGGCACCAACAACTCTCCTCCTGAGTTCTCCCTTACAAAATATATGCATTCACTCTTCCCGTCGCTCATGTTCTTCTGTTTACAGCTTTATTAAGATATTAGGTCCAGCAGTGGCTCCTGCAGCCCGTGGTACAGCACCTCGCAAAACAGCACTGTTTGTTTATAAGGTGACACAACCTTCCCCACAGAGTATGGGGGCATGACTAAAATCCACTAATGGCCAGAAAGCTCATTTTAATTCTACACTTAACAAAATAAACACCTCATAAAGGCAGGTAAGCAGAAGCTACTTTTCACTCTGGACTGCTTTGTCTTAATAACCTTTGAAAGGAAGGAACGGACCGCAGGAACAGGCTCTCGCACACGCAGAACACAATTATGGCACAAAGAGATTGTGATAAAAGCCAAACCCCTTATGCAAAGTTAAATTATTTTTTTTTCCTGGGAGGAAGGAGTACCTCTCCCAAATACAGACCATTGCTAAATTGCAATGGTTCTTTCTCTGCAAATTCTGGCTGCATTAGTGGGATCTACAAGCCTGTCTGAAAAACCAGGGCATTTGATTTCCCTGAAACCAATTCCCAAAAGGGCTGATTCCCCCCCCCCCCCCCCCCGGCTCTTTTGTCCACAGAAAATGAAGCTCCACTTACATGTTGGAGGAAATATTTCAAAACATTCCCTTTTTCCTCAAAGTGCAGAATTTATGGTAACAGATAATTAACAACAAATGACAAACAATCTGAGCAGTAAAGGTCCCAGTTTGGTTGCCAAGATGATGGTATCAAATTCCAAGATAAACAGTGGAGCGTGCCGACTGCCATTAACGTCAAGGGGTCGAGATGGAGAGATGCAAAACAGGCCAGGCATCCGCCACCAAGGGGCACGATGTGGAGCAAACCACCTCCCACGGGGTTATTATCTCCCTTCTGAGCCCTCGAGAGTGTCAGTGGGTGTGGGGGTAGGACGGAGCTCTCTCCACTGGACCGAACAGACACCCAAGCCTTTCTATCTCACAGAGGGAAAACATTAATCTTCTTTGAACTGCATTATGAAAGAATGAGGAATTAATATCCTTTAGGAGTTAACACCTCCTTCCTAAGTTTGTTCTTCCCAAAGATTTGAACTCCCCATCTTCTTTTCTCTGAGTTTGTTGAGTCAAAATAGGTTTCAGTGCCACCAGTTGTGCCCAGACTGTGAGGGTTAAGAACAAAGTGAAAACAAGTTAACCTGTAAAAATTGGAATTTGAGCACAACATATGGTAAGTCTCCCAGATACTAACAGATGGCCAACCTTGGGAAATCGCAATTTCAGATATTCTTACATTTCTCAAAAGCCAGTTCATAGTTTGCTATTTGTTAAATGGATTTTTTTTAAACATTGAAATACAAACCTAAAGTTTGAATTACCTACAAATTGTCCTTCTCAGAGACCAAAACAGGTCAATGTATCAAAAATTGCTATTCTCATCCTTTCAAGGGCTCGATTCGTTGGTATGTGGGGTTGGTATGCATAACCCAGAAAGCTAAGGTGCAATTTGTCTTATTTCCTTGTAAAGCCCATCTTGACTGATGTTGAAGGATGCTGACACTCTCCTGGTATTACAGTCAAGCCCAAAACCAGGAACATCATAATTGCAAGAAAGAGTTTTGATCTAATGTATATATCTGCTAGTCTGTCTTTCTCTTTCTCTCTTCTTTCCTCCCTCCCTCTCCTCTCTCCGTCTCCTTCACACATATTCCCATTTCTCATTGTATTCCTTGCCCATCCATGCAGGACCAGTATGCAAAAGTTGGTAACATTTTTAAAAATGGAATACGTTAAACATAAGGTAAAACCAAGAGCGATGGGTATGATATTTGTGATTTAAAAAAGAAAGTATCTAATACAGTCTGATAGGCCTCTGTAGTTATCTTTGAAGTCTTAAAGCAAAGCAAAATGAAACAAAAAAAGAACTATTTTCCAAAACTCAGGACTAAAATAGAGCTGGTATACTGTCTATGTCACAGCAAAAGGCTAAATCAGGAAATTAGGGAAACATGCTTAAGTTGCTTAGCTGGTGGAAGACTTAATTTTTTTCTTGATTTCGGTTTTAAGTCCTTGTGCAAAACACATTTTAAACTAAGTGTGCAATATGTAAACGGTTTGAGACTTGGTCTGTGGCCCAAATACCTAAAACCAAATACCACAAGTAAGCCACTTTTCTTAGCCAATCAGTATAAATGCCAAAATAGCCCACCGCAAGATGGGAAAAGATATTTTTCCAATCCAAGAATTATCAAATCTTTGAGCTGGAAGGTTTCAGAGGCTTTCTGCACAAAGAAGTAAGTGGGCTTGAGTACAGTCTGTGTTACGGCAATCTTTCAAGGAATCCACTACCAACAGAGGAACCAAGAATGGCTTAATTCTCACTTGGAATTTTAAAGCTCAATAATATCAAGTGCGGAACATTTACCTGTTTGCTTTATTAATGGTACTAGTTTTTCTTTTTCTTTTCTTTTTTCAACTGGTGTCAAGAGCTTTACTACTTAATATAAAACTGCACAAAAATTTAAACCCACTAGAGGGGCTTATAGTCTCGATTTGTGGTAAAGAAGAAAATATGGAAAGCCTGCAAAAATGCATTTTCTTATGTACATTTTACCCTTCTACAGGGACAGAAATTGAAGGAAAAAAAATCTTCAAAACAAAATAGAATAAAAATATGCGGACCCAAATACTGCAAGGGCCAATAAATCCAACAGAGTTTCCTCTTTGCAGAGTTCGTGTTTCTACACAGACAAAGCCTCCAAGTGTACTTCTACATTAAAAAAAAAAAAAAGAGGCAGACTAACATGGTGGTCTGCAAAAGAAGGGGGGGTAGTTTTGTTCATACTGATACTGAAATAATAGCCCAATCATGCCAGGATGGCTACTGAAACGTCTAGTTTCCAGCATGCTGTGGAAGTCTAAAAGGGGAAAAAAACATGGAAGGAAAGAGCTGAGGAAAAATCTGAAAAAGAAGAAAAACAAGCTGATGGCCAGATCTTCTGAGACTCCGCAAACTTCTTTTCCTTTTTGGAAATAATTCAAAACTACCAAGGGTTTGCTGTACAACACATGGTAGATTCAGTGCCATTGGCTTTGTTTTGATATCTTAAAATCTACACCTTCATAAGCTCTAAAATCTCAGAATTAAAATTAAATATGTCTCAAATACAGACTCCCTATTGCATTACTTCCTGGTTAGCCATTTTGTATGTCTTTCTCAAAACATTTCCATGAAGGAAATTAAAAAAAAAAAAAACTGTACTTAGAACAGGCAATAGATTCAATCCATAAGGAGAGGTGATTTGATGGCTTCCCAACTTCAGGATGTGTCTATCCATCCTGTGTGTGACTATGGCCACACTTGCCTATGAATCTTTCTTTATCTCTATAAATGTAGGTAAGTGTTTCAGAATTTGAAATCCAGGCATACCATAATAGATGGGATTTACTTTATTTGTCAAAATTCTTTACCCTCCCTGAAAGTCAAGTAACCAAAAAACAAACAAAAAACACTACACGGTTATACAACACACACCCAGGGTTCTAAGAACAAATCCCCATATGGACAAAAAAATATTTCAATTTTAGGTTGCCTTTTTAATGCTCGAATGCAAACAAAGAAATCTACAGAATAAGAAAAAAGTCAAGCTCTAAAATGAAGTCAAACTGTCACGGACCACAAGACCAGTACCCTCAGGGAGTATATAGGAAAAAGAACTTATTTAAAAAAAAAAAGAAATGAGAGAGGAAAAGAAAAATACTCTGTGTTTACATATGAGTGCAAACGAAAAGAGCCATTCAGCATCTCCACGATGAATTTCAGATTGAAAACATTAACAAAAATTATGGCCATGCTAATGTGCAGGCCAGTGATAAATTTGTAATGAGAATGAGCATGAGAATCAGTGGCTTACCAAGAGAAAAAAAATGTTTAGAATGTTTTTTCAAACAGCTAATGCAGCCCAGCTCCAGAGCAAAGGATGAATTTCTACCTTGTTAGTAAAGTGCAATTGTACAGAGCCCCAGACATTCATTCATTCATTGATATTAGTCTTCCTCTGGGTGAGAGTTAGGGGGGTCATTTCTCTTCTTCTTCTCCACCACAACCCCATGACGCCTCACTGTTATATTTTTTTTTCCTACAGAATACCACTAATAATGAGGGATTTATATTCTTAATTTCAAACAGACCTAAAGATAAGATAAGAAGCAGGAGAAATCCGAAACTGCCAGAGTGGGAGGCGATGATGCTAAAAGGGCACCAAGTTCCTGGTGAGGAACCTGAAAATCAGAGAAGCCCAAAGTACTAATGACCGTAGACCTAATTAGTGACCAAGACAGGACTAGAATCCAGGTTCTCTGAAATATGATCAAGTAGTCTACAGCGAGCTACCTATTTACTGATACTGTGTACTCTGATAGCTTCCAAAAATGCATCTAAAAAGACTCCTTAATAAATTTCACTTCAGGTATAGGACTAGAAAGAAGGCAACCTCTTTGGCACTGCTCCCACCTTCCCACACGTGAGCAAGTGGAATTACACTGAACCAAAAAACAGCCTTTGGTCTATTCCTCGGTTATAACATGAAATAGAAGAAAACACCACCGAAAGAAGGTAGGCCCAAAGAAAGTAGAAGATTTACATTTGTGGGAGCCTTAGGTGCAAGGACTTATAGACAAATTGCATTTTTATCATTCTTAAAAAAAGTTTTTATCATAAAAGTATTACACAGTTGTTTTTATAAGAATTCAAATTATGCAAAGGTATATAAAATAAAAAGTGAAGGGTCTTTATCCACCAACTCCCTCCCCCGAATTCGTTTAATAAATAATCACCAGTAACGTTGGTCTTTATTTTTCTACACACTTTTATATTTTTTTAACCAAAAGACACCATTCCATAACTCTCTCGTGTAACTTTGTCTTTGTACCTAAGGATGCCTAATGCAGACCTGACATAAACATTTACTTCCCAGCCCCAGAAATGAAACTTAAGATCACACACACACACAAAGTCCTATAAGAATCTGGCATGGAATGATCACTAAGCTACCCTAAAAACTTCAGATCATTTTTGATTCACAATGTCCAAGCAAATACTGACCAGATACTTTATAGTGCAATAAAGAGTAACAAGAACACAAGCTGGACTTGTCAGGTTTTATACAACAAGAAGTTCAGAAAGGAAGATGTTAACACTGATGTTACCAGCTGGACACAAGACCATATGGAAAAGATCATAAATATTATCACAGCATCTATTTATCAAGTGCTATATCTTTCAGGCACTCTATGTCATACGCTTTATCTCACTTAATACAACTATCTTAAAGGGTCATTCAACCCATTCTACAGATGAGAAGACTCAGGAATTTTTCCATCATCGCTCAGCCAAGCTAGTAACAAGCAGGATCAACACCTGTATGTAGATCTCTGATTTCAGACCATACTTTCAGCCATCATATGAATATTGTCCTCATTCCCTAGCCAAAGCTGTAGCCCTTTGCACTCAATCCTGGTTAATTATAGTTAATTCTTGATGCTTCTGTTTTAACCACCACCATAGGAGAGGAGCCTAAGACACTGATGGGGGGTACAAGACCCTGAGAACAGCCCATGAGGAAGAAGGCCACTGTGATTGCACAGAGAATAACCAGGCCCACACTCAGTTCACTGGATTCCTTCTCCCCCTGGGACTGTACCTCTCAAGGAGAACTAAGTGAGATAATCGTAGGCTGTTTATGACCTTGACAGGCACCAAGAAGTCAGAACATCTGCCAACCCTGACAGTCAAATATCCCACTCAGAAAAGTTTGCTGGGAGTGGTTCCTCGAAGAAGACAGGACAAAACTTACCAGTGATTTTCCTATTCATTCATTTTTACTCCACTGGTTTTCAAAATGAATTGAGACAGCTTAGAATTAAAAACGCAGAATCAGTAAAACAATCATTAATAACAGCTAACGTGTATTGAGTATAAGCTATGTACTAAGAACTCCTCTAAGAATTTCACAAGTAACACTGTTTTAACCTTCACGGCAACCTTTTGAGATAGGCACTACTTTTATCATCCACATTTTACAAATGGAAAAAGAAAACACAGAGAACTTAATACATTTCTCCACAGTTGGTTACACAGCTAGTAAGTGGTGCAAACCAGGCTTTAAATCTAACAATCTTATTTCACTGGAGATGTCAACCACTATGCTATATGCTGCCTCCCAAAACAAGTATAAAAGAGGAACAGCACAGTAATATTCCACGGGTGTTGACAACTGAAGACAAAGACAAGCATAGGACTAAAACTGAAAATAAAACTTGATACGACCTTCCTAGCAACCAATTCTTAAAGAAAAAGGTGAGGAATTAACCTCAGTAGGGTGATCAACCACCCTGGCTAGCACAGGACTAAGGGGTCTCCCAGAAGGCAGGACTTTCAGTGCAAAAGCTGAGGTGGCTGGATGCCCTACTGGAAAAGGCTTTATAATATTTTATTAGGCCTCACATAATTAAAAATACACAAAACCTTTATGGTGCTTTCAAACCTACATTGGCTCCTTCAGCACCTCCTCCCACCAACATTAAAAATACTAAATAATTTTCTCCACACTCTGCTTGGGAAAAATGAAGGGATTGTAGAAAAATGAAACACTGTTAATTGTTGGTTTCCAATCATCACATCTATCACTGTTTTCAAGAGTCTGAGTAAGAGGGGCATACAAATTCTTGGCTAAATTCTGTCCTATAAACTCCAGCTGTGCTTTCATTTTCTCTCCCAAGGTCATTTAAGATTGCTTTCTTAAAAAAAAAAAAAAATTCTTCCTTTAGATTTTGCCATTTGCAAAAACAGGGATGGACCGAGAGGGTATTATGCTAAGTGCAATAGGTTAGACAGAAAAAGACAAACACCATACAATTTCGCTTCTATATCTATGTAGAATCTAAGAAAATAAAACACATGAATAAACAGACCAAAAAAAAGCAGAAACAGATGCATAAATACAAGAATAAACTGGTGGTTGCCAGAGGGGAGGGAGGTAAGGGGATGGGTAAAATGGATAAAGGTGGGTGGGAGGTCCAGGCTTCCGGTTATGGAATGGGTTAAGTCATGCGGATGAAATGCACCGGACAGGGAACAGAGTCAGTGGTATTTTAATAGTGCTGTATGGTGACAGACGGCAGCTACACTTGTGGTGAGCCCAGCAAAAGGTACAGACTTGTCCAATCACTATGTTGTACACCTGAAACTAAAGTAACATTGTGTGTCAACTGTACTTCAATTAAAAAAAAAAAAACTTCCCTATGTCACAGGCAGAGATGCAGGCCAGTGGTTTTTTAGATGCTTGGTGGCAGCCTCGTCAGAACTTATGGGAGAAACCAAACCAAGATCAAGTAGTAAATCTCCTAACGTCACTTGAAACAGTAGCTCTGAAATCGGTGATGAGCTTGATGAAGATGAGGGCCAAGTTTTATGTATCTGTACCCCCCCCTATAGCAACCCCTTGCAAATAAATGTCTTAATTGCAATCTTAATCTCAGTATGTCAGAGCTAAAAAGATCCACAACTGTCACTCGGTGCAAATGTGTACAGATGAGTAAACTAAGGCATGGAGAAGAGAAGTCAGTTGCCCAAGGTGGGTCACAAAATTGACGTGAGACTAACTGAATTAAATGGGAAGTGAGCTATTCCTTAATTAAGGCAAGAAAACACCACTAGGTTCTGTGAAAGAAAACAATGGATCACTTAAGGGGCCAGGATTGTAATTCCAATTCAGGTGATCCATTATGGGATATAAGTAAAAAAGGAAAGGAGACATTTTAAGTATCCCATGTAAAATAATGAGCAACTCTTCAAGTGGAAAAGACAAAATATTTTTAGGTAGAGGAACAAACCTCTGCCGTGATGTGTTAAGAACTTCAGAAAAACTGAAGAAATTTTAGACTAAATATTTCATGGATATTTTCCAGCCAATTTAAGTTTCTATTTAGACTAAGTGCATTTTTTTTTTTTTACTATAAAAGAAATATAACATGATCACATTTAACGAAGATACCTGAATGCCTAGTATGGGCCAGTCACTGAATGGGAAGGTGAGCCAACTACTAGACAATACACACACACCTTCATACAAACACTCAAAATGTTAATATAGAACAGAAAAATTCCAATGAGAAAATCTCCAAATCTCAATCACAATATCTCATCTCAATGCACAGTCAAATCAGTGGGTCAATCCATCCATCAGTCAGTATTTCTGAACAACTGTTACCTGCTCAATCACTGCTTTTAAGAAACAAATGAGAAAGAGATAGAGAGAGGTAATAATGCAGGTGGTATGGGTTGAAGTAGGGACTAGGAGTGTCGTGCTGGGGAGGGGGACACAGTCAGTTTGGACTGGGAGAGATAGAAGAGCTTTTATAGATGGAGAGAGGCCTGAACTGACTTAAGGCATTTGATGAGCAGAGCATAAAAGTGCTTCTCACAGCTGAGGTGCTCAGGCAACAGCGAGCCCACCTGTGGCTGGAACAAAGGGTTCAGGCAGAAAGCCCCAGGTAGGTGATGAAGATGAAAAAGGCCAGCTGGACCCAGACCAGGGATGAGTGCTCTACGCCAAGGTGGGAAGTCTAGTGAAGGGCTACACAGCTGTCCAGGCTACCACTGCAAACCTCATTTTGCAAGACTTTTTTTTTTTTCCCAAAAAAGGTATATGTAATTTGATCCTTCGATTTTTCATGGCTAGATCTAAGCAGATTAGTTCTAAGGTTACATGATTTTTTAAATAACTCTGTTCGTTGCCAGTTCACCAATTGAGTCTTAGGGCCGTGAACGAGTGAAGACTTAAGGTGATATTCCCTATCAGTCATCTTCCAAGGAATTTGAGGCAAAACATACTTTCTTTTGGGCGCCTGGGTGGCTCAGTTGGTTAAGCGACTGCCTTCGGCTCAGGTCATGATCCTGGAGTCGCAGGATTGAGTCCCACATCGGGCTCCCTGCTCAGCAGGGAGTCTGCTTCGCCCTCTGACCCTCTTCCCTCTCGTGCTATCTCTCATTCTCTCTCTCTCTCAAATAAATAAATAAAATCTTTAAAAAAACATACTTTCTTTTGCTTGAAAGGAAACAGAATTCACAAAGTTCTTTGTGATTCTTTAATACAAAACGTCACACTGGCAGAACAGAGCTAAAGGTATCCCAAGTCCAGCTTGCACAAATTCTATAACATATCTGAAAAAAAGGAAATCACTAGAAGCAGAAGAATAAAAGGAAAATTTGAAATGAACAAGACTTACTGTTCAGAAAAGCCATTTTAACAAAGGAAAATTGTATTCACCTTAAAAACTTTTCCTTAAAATCATGTTAACAATCCTTCATAATCATGAGTAAGTCGTGATTTAAAGAAAGTATAAAATCCTTCAAAATAGTTCAGCATTAACCATTTGCAAGTATTGCTTTCCCTTTTTCTTCTTTTTTTCCCCCAGAAATCCCATCATAGGTAATTGAGTAGCTCTATAGAATATACTTGCAAAGTAACATCCTAGTATTTACACTAATACCCAGGCAGTCAAGAGAGATCCTTTTGTTTCATTAGTGTTTCTAAATTTGGGGGGGCAGGGTGTGTGTGGGGGGAGGGGGAGGCCCTACTGTTTTTTAAATGCTCAAATAAAACAAATACGATAAAAAAGAACTTGTGACTTAGACATGCCCCGAGTTCAGTTCTGCCAGGAATGGAAAAAACAGTCAACAGAGCCCTAACCTCCTTTCTCTCTTGACTATACAATAGTGTTCAAAGAGGTTTAGTCCTACTATGAAAGACTCATGTTAGACATTGGAAGGGTCTAATAGAGAATGAGCACCAGGCATTGAATAAACTAGGGAGATGGTGACCTTTTGCCCCTTGTGCTGAAAGCCCAGCACATCCTGTAGCAAAGGAACAGAAAAAAGCTGGTGTGCATCCAGGTGCTGCAAAATCCTTGCCTCTGGATTTCTCCCACACTCTGTTCCTTAAACAGTTTAAAACTGAAACAGGACTTAAATGGTACTAGGGAGTGAGAGAAAAGTACAGTTCCTGGAACCAACTGTTCCACTGTCCCTTAATCCTTTGTTCCCCATATTGTTTGAGTCCTGCAGCACGCAGCACACATTCCACTAGCAACAGGCAAGACAATGGATTTAGCAGCGGCTGGACAATTAGTCCCAATTAGGCCTATTTCCCAGCTGAATGTAAAGGGGTAGTGGGGTGAGGTGTGTGTGTGGGGGGGGTAAACTACAGAAATTTTAAAGAAGTATTTCATCATGGAGGCAAACAATACATGTAAAGCAAACTGAACCAGGGGTCAGGAAACTCTGCCAAAAGTCACTGTGTGACACTGGCAAATACCTTAACCTCTCTGTTGTTACCCACAAAATGCAGGCAATCGACCACCACCGCTTAGATCTGGTGATCTAACGTCAAATTGTGGTTTTTGAAAGTACACTGAAAATCTGAAGAGGTTACACAGACGCAGGGTATTCCTCTGAGCTATATTTGGAAGCACAGATACCCATCTGTTTTACAAATCATATACCTTTTATTCTCCCTGGCAGAACTCATTAGAGACTTTCTTATTTTATTTCTATTTTCTTGATTGCTAATTTTTTTAAGTTCATGAGTGATACTTACATATGTACATGTGGCGGCTGGAATCTGCTCTGGTTGATATTGTAGTGCGTGAATGCCTGGGTGGGGTTTGAGCTGTACTCATCCACCGTTATGGTAACTTTGCCTTGAGAAGGAATCCCATGAGCCATCCTTCCTCCCTATAGGCATGAGCAATTCACAACTTTCCGGAGCAAAGGATGGAAGCAGGCATGATGTGTTTCAGCCAACCTCTGAACCCAAGGATCTACTCATCAATACCACTGTGCGTTTCTGAAAAAAAAAAAAAAAATTATAAAATGAGAACAAAGAAAATGAAGGTGCTCTAAGAAAGGTCAAATATGACACCTGGACATGAAATGGGCCCAGGAAAAATCTTAATATGTGTCGTTGCCCCATGAATACAACCTTTGCCAGCACTCTATCCTGCATGCACTTCAGAGTGGACCCTGCACTCCATATGACATTGCTAGCTGCTGGCAAATCACTTCAATGGCATTCAAACTAAGATTTCCTCTTTAATTATAATTATGGCACTTAACATGAATTACGGAAGGGGCATATCCACAGTTGCCATGGTGTCTAACTATAAATGGTTTGTGCTCGAAGTGGAGAATCTTCCAAACCTTCCCTGCTAATTGGAACGTTTGGTCTGTACAAAGTTGATGTCATAGAATAATGTGAAATCGCAATGCTTAACACAGCCATATAACACGGTATCAAATGTAAGTTTCAAATGCTGCACTTATAATAGATACCTGTGTATAGCTATAATACACACATAATATAGGCACGTGTTACATGCAATTTTTTCTTTCACAAGCAGTTCCCCAAATACCCAGGTACTCAACACCTGGTATACATATGTATTCCATTCTGGCCAAGAATCTTACGGTAAGGCAAATCCTTCTTGCTAAATGTAATATTATTTCTTCAAACACTACAGTCACGCGGGGGAAAGTCAAAACACATCCAGACTTGGACCACTACTTGGATGCATTCATTACGGCCCCTCTTAGAGCCCAAAGAGAGCACTGAAGGCCATTACGTCTACCACCTCATTCTTGCCTGGTGCTGTATAATTCTCAGCAGCTGGTTTCATCCTCTCAAAATTTCCATTAGTTTTGATTATTCTGATAAATGTCAATATATTATTTGCTGCGCTGGGTTGAGAAATGAGGATGTTTATTTTTATGGTAGGTATGCAAAGACTAAGAGAGCAAATCCCTGCACTGAGGCTGTTGGAACTCATCAGTGCAACAGAGAAGAAATGGGTAGCACCCTCCTTGAGTAACCCTGGGGTAACCCACGCTCTTTAAGTGCTCTGCAGCAGAATATGTTTGCCATGTGCACCATTAAGCTCCAGGAATCTTAGCTGTTATCTCAAATAAAAATATTTAGAATAAGAAGATTAGACTTAAATTTGGCATGAAACACCTTAGATATCAAGAAAAAGGCAGATGGCCTGCCATAGGCCATTTATTTTATTATTTTACAACCCGGGGGTTGTGTAGTCCTCCATATGCTAGCTGGGCTAAGAAATTCCACAGCGTTCTACTCAAATCATTGCCTTCTTCATATTAGCAAAGCACGCTAAACGACACCCACCTTGCCTTCGTTCCTAATGCACACCGCCACTGCCAAGACATGAATCCCTGGTGTTCTGGCATTTTAAACAAAGTGTCACTTTGGGTTCTCTTTCTTCTTCCTGACTTCATGGGAGGTAGGAATCCTTTAAGCACTAGTTGATAGACAACCAGGCCGGTAGGATTAACTAAATTAAAATCTTTCCCTGCTCCTTTGATGTAAAATATCTATAAGAACAGCTTACAAATCATAATGTAGCAGTTTTCATACCAAGTTTGCAGCTGTTTCCTTAATTTCCCCCACAATTATATTTTACTGTTATTTTGCATAACAGTAAAACACAACACCTGCTTCAAATTGCAGTCCTGTTCTAAGTACTGTAATTCTCTTTTGAGACACAAAGTACCGAGACACTACTGAAGCGCAAAACTGCATAATTGCGCCATGCTGAAAAGTAAATACAAATGAAAACATCTTCCTGTTATAGAAATGACTGTCATTAAAAAGAATGTTAGCCATCAACGCACAGAAAGAAAAAAATACACATTTTCAGACTGCGAGAACTTAGTGTTTGCATAAATTAAAGAGTGGTGTAAAAATTACATGCCAATTCTTATGTTCCTGCCATCAAAGTCTATTGTGTGAGATACGCAGCATTAAGAAGCAAAAGGAGACAAAATTCATGTCTACGCCATTGTGACCTCTCAATAACGATCTCTGCACTCTGCCAGAGAAAGGTTTAAATGTTTCTGGAGTAAACTCACCAATTAAACTAAGCAAAAGAGCCTAGAAATAAAATTTCCACACCTCTTATCTAAATATCTATGCAGTGACTTAGAGGAGTTAGGATTAGACCCTCCCATCTGAAGCAGAGAACTTAGAAGGTGATCAATTCACACTCCTCAATGGTCCAGTCTATCCTAAAGTCCAAGTAGGATTGCCTTGTCTATCAAGTGAACATCTGTGCCTCTTTGCACCTTTGCCCCAGCAAGACAAATAGAGCATCTCTTCATCAGCAAGCACAGGCCCCTGTAACTCTGAAGGGCTAAATGGGTGGCTGGCACCTCATTTGAATTCATCTTTACCATGTTCTCTTTCAAATGTTTTATCGAAAGAGTGCACCTGCAGTGTCTACCTTCTTTAATCTGGAGTCCTTTGAAGAAACTGTCGGACTAAGGCAGAGAGCTTCAAAACTTTCACAGGAACCTTTACAGACAAGTCAAGAAAAGGCTTATTTTTTAAAATACTATGCTCACCCTCACTCAGATATTAAACACCAACACATGGAAAAGGGTTTTTTTCTAGCAAACTCTCAAAGAGAGGGGACAATGGCCCCTCCTCTGACCTGAGAAATTTGGAAAAAGCTTGAAACAAGACAGAATGATACACGGCCTAAAACTATCCAGAAGCTGATTTACCTTGCTTCACATATTTAGGCAGTAAAAGCTTCCAAATGTTCAGATTTTGGAGCATCTCATCCTCATTACACTTACATCACTTTTTACATATAATATTTAAAGAGTATTCTTTCAATTTTCATCTTATAATTTCAGCACATTTGCTCCACAAAACAAAGGAACCTGGCACTAAACGTCAGGAATCCTAAAGGAAAATCTAAAAGGGACTGACATTGCCAAACATTCATGCTGGTGCTAGTTTGATTTTCGCCTTAAAAAAAATCATGTGGGCTCATTTTGCATTTCCTAGACAGCAATCGCGTCTCCTGCCCCTTAAGCTGTGCAACTTGCAATGTTCTTTTTCAGGAATCTAGCTGGAAAACCTTTTAAAGTCTTCTGGCAATGAAAGGATTAAAAGCTGAGGAATTAAATAACTGTCTCCACCTCCTAGACACCAGAAGTCCAATTTACCAAAAGTTTCAAAGCAACAACTCACGACCTCCCTACCCGAGCTCGCTTGGCACAGCCTATGAGAAAGGAGCCCGTGATTTCCTCGTTTAAACAAGGATGCTCATTTTATTCACTAGCCCTGAGAAGATCGCCCGACCGCCTGGCCGGACTTTGGAACTCGCCTGCTCCAGCTCCACCAAATTTCGCTCTCTCCTCCCTCTGCCGCACGGATCGAGTGATTTCTCAACTCACGCCCCTACTCTTTTATGCCCACCTCCAGTTACTCATCCCCGTATCCCGGAGCGATGCCTACAAGCCTTCTCAGAGGCTTCTCCGCCAGGGTTTTGAGAGGGATGCACAAAGTTCCACGTGCCTCTGTCCACAGAGCGCCCCCCCTCCCGCGGCACTTACACCTGAACTTGTCTCCAGCACTGCGGACACCCGCCTGGCACATTCTTTCGGAGAGAAAGGGCAGGACTTTTCTCCTGCGCCTCTGGCAACGCGTAGAGCCTATATATGGTGGGGCAGGGGGCGCGGAATTCTCCACTTTGGATTGGTTTGTTTGTTTTAAATCTAGGGTGGGCAGTTGGGGGGGGTGTCCTTCAGCAACTACACACACACACACACACGCACACACACACACACACACTCACACGCTCGCCCTGCCCTCCCGGCTCACGGCCGGCTTGTCCGGGCTACAGCTCCCCCTTCCTTCCTGGAGCACCAGCTCGCCTTACTCGCTCAGTCCCCCGTTGCCACCACCGTCGCCTCCGCTACTGCCGCCGCTGCTAGCACTGCTGGAGCTGGCACTCGCGGCCCCGGGCTCCGCCGGGCGCCTGTCTCTCTTTCTCTCCCCCAGCCCCGGATTGATTGATGACCACCGGCGGCCAATGGCTCTGACACCGCGCCATCCTCGCTCGAGCATCACAGCCCCACGCCCCCGACGTCAGCCTCGCGGGCGCACTGGCATCCCCGAACCCTCAGAGGAGAGCCCGCGCCCGGAGCCGCCACCGCCGCCTCCCTGCTCTCTGCCCCGGAGCTGCCGGGCTGCTTTCCTGGAGCGGCGGAGAAAGGAAGGGAGGGAGCCAGCGAGCGTTGGAAGGGGGTGTGGAGGCCACGGATTTCCCCCCTCTTCAGAAATCTTTTCTTTCCCTTAAAGTTTTGTTTGTTTTTTCCACCCGGACCTGTTTGTGTTTGTTTGCAGCATCTAAATCAATTACACATTTTGCATGACCCGCATTTGCTCTTAATTTGGGGTATGTTGGGGGAGGGGGTTAGTAAATGTTCTATAAATCTACCCCACCGGGGCATCCTTAATTTCTTGCTGGTGGATTCTAACTCCCTCCCCGATCTCCGGAAAAATGCCCCCTTCATCTCCTAGGCCGCAAAACCCCGGAATTCAAAGGCTTTACAAAGATAACCCTGTTCCGTGTAAATAGCAAAGAAACTCCTGCCTCTCTGGAGAAGAAATCGGGCGGCAACGGTTACTTTTTCTCCTCGCTCGTCCCCCCGCCGCCGTGGCCGGGTCGCAGGCTCGCTCCGCAGGCTGCCATCGTGAAGAGACCGGAGGCGGCAGGGGACAGCGAGGTTGGGGCGCAGGGACAGGGTGAGAAAAAGCCCCGCGCGAGAGCTGCGCGCGCGCGGGCGGCCCCGGGGGCGGCCGCGGAGCGCAGCCCAAGCACAAAGCTGCGCGGCGCCTTCCCGGCCACCGCACCTCGCTCGGGCCGCCTCGGGCGCCCGGGGCTCGGGCCAACACAATGCACCCGGGCCTAGGCCGGGGCGGTTCGAACACATAACCCCGGGACTTTCTAGTAAACAGCTCGCCTAGCCCTCGTCCCCACCCCCATCCCCGCCGCCTGGCTTTTGCTGATGCCCCTCGCGGACACCCCCCTCACCCCTCCTAAGAAATCCCGGCGGAGAAGGGAGCTGGAGGTGGGGACCCTGAGAGGTCGGGGGCTGAGGACTGGGGGGTGGGGGGGAGGGGAAATGAGCAGAGGGGCGAGATGGGGAGTGGGAGGGAGACAGCTCCTGAAAAAGAATTTGCTTTCGCTCCGGGGTAGAAAATACGCCCTCCTCGGGTTCCGAATTGCCCGGGAAGCGCCCGCTCGTGCGAATGTCAGGAGCACCGGGGCAGCCGCGGTCCGCAGCCTCCGAGCCCCTCGCACGCGCCTCTGACAAGGCACCTCTCACCCGGGCTCCGCTTTGTGTGTGCATTTTTTTTTTTTTTCCCTTCCTCTCGCGCGCGGCACCGGGCGCCCGGCCGCCTCCTCCCCCTCCCCCGCCCTCCGCCTCCCTTCCCGGGGCGGATTACCTTTCCCGGGCTGCGCTCCGGGTCCCGGGGATGCCTTCAGCGCCCAACGAGCAGGCGATCCATCGCGGAGCGGCCGGAGCCGGAGGGAGGCGTGCGGGGGGCGCGCGGGGGCGGCGAGGGGCGCGGGCGGGCCAGAACCTTCGACCCCGGAGGTCCCGCCGCTAGCTGGGGCGGGGGGCCGGGGGGCGCGGCACGAGAGGGAGGCGGGGGGGAGAAAGGACCCGAGCAGCCTCGATCTGGGGAGAGAGCGAGCGAGGGGGCGAGGAGAGGGAGCGAGGGCGCGGCGAGCCAGAGGGAGCGCGAGCGGTGCAGTGACAGGGACTGCCACTGGGGTCAAAGGAGCACAGCTCCAGGAAGCAGGGCGGCTGAGGCGCCGCTCCGTGCGCGCTCCCCGGCGGGACCCCGCGCCCCCGCGCGCCCCTCCTGCAGCCCAGGCCCGCTCGAACCCCCACCGGCGCCCCGAGGCCCCGGGGTTGCAAGAGGAGGAGGGAGCTGAGGGCGAGGCCGGCAGCCTGCTGGTGCTCTCGGGTCAAGCAGGCAGCAGGAAGCTGAGCCGCAAGTTCATCATCAGGAGTGTGATCAGCGTAAAAATGATAAGGGACTGGGGAGGGGGCGGCTGCGGAGCCCCAGAAAAATAAAGGGAGTTTTCCCTCCAAATGGGCGTCTTCTGCAAAGAGAACACCCAGGCCCCCCCATCCACCGACCTGCCTGGGGCTGTCTGGAGTACTGGCACAGCTCCAGGGCGCCGAGCTCGCCGCGGGGGCAAGGGGAGCGGCTCGGGCCCTGGGCTCAAACCAAGGAAGGCCACCCTGGGTCCCCTCCCATCTGCTGAGCTTAGGCTTTCCTGGGGGAGAGCTGTGCTCTCTTTCCTCAAGCCTTTCAACTAGCCAGACACACACACACACACACACACACACACACACACACACACACACACACACACACACACACACACACACACACACACACACACACACACACACACACACACACACACACACACACACACACACACACACACACACACACACACACACACACACACACACACACACACACACCCCTTTCTCTCTGCAATGTTGTTCCTGAGAAAGAAAAGGCCAACCCAGCTGATAATTTTTTTTACCTCCATGAATTAAGGCAGGTTCAGAATAGGGGGGTGAGGAGGGCCAAAGACTCTTAATTGTTTCCATTTTTGTCTTGGGAGCACATATTCCCCCACCCCAAAATAAGCACTTCAAAAACATTTTTAAAAATTAAAGTTGGTCCTCTGTTTTCTGCTACTTTGGGTAATGGGGAGAAAAGACTTTCAGAATTGTATGCAAAAACATAAGGAAAGGAAAGGCTGCTGAAATGCTAGAAGACAGAAGACAAGGAAGAGAAGGCTTTTAGAAAACTTGGTTGGCGGAGCTGTCTATAAAAGATGAGGTGGCCCTGTGATGTTATGCCATTGTCAGAGCTGAAGGATTTGGACTGCAACCAGATCTAATTCCTTTCCAGGAGTCGGACTCAAAGATCTAGGCATTCTCCAAAGGGAAATCCAATGGATGTGTGTGAGAGAGAGACGTGTGCTAAGTATACTATTTGACAACTGACTAGACATCCTGGCTGAAATTATATCCCCTAAAAATAAAAAGGAGCCATTTCAACCTGGTCTGTGGCCTCTGTGCTGAGACTAATTGGTTTCCAGGGTCTGGGAAGGAAGGGAGAGAGGCTGGTAGGAGCCCCTATAAAAAAAGATCAAACAGAATTCCCTTGAAAATATTTCCCTTTAACAATGGGCTTTCCTGGCACTTGAATTTTAAGTAACCTATCTCTTATGCCTGAGCTGAAATGAAGGGAGAGATGGTGTTGCTAATAAATTTATTTTGTTGTACAATATGCCCAGAGTGTCAGTACTTGTCAAATGTTCTGAGATCAAGAGGACAGTGATTCTCCTTGCCCAGCACAAATCACAGCAAGTGGCATTGACATTAAAGATGGCAAAGATGGGGGGAGGGAAGGGGGGAAGCACCTTTAAATTTTGTTTCTGTTTTACAGCCTAGCAGCAAACACTGACTAGTATCATGTTGTTGAAGAAATGCTTGGTTTTGTTTCCCTTATTCTGAGTTAGCAGTGCACTTGTCTTATCTAAATGGTTTGAATTTTTTTGACTGATTTGGGCTGATTTAATCAGTTAAAAAAAAAAAACCCACAAGCCAAATAATTTCTGTGGTTTTCTTCCTTTTTTTAAAATAACTGATAGTCAATCAAAACAGCCAAACTTAAATTTGTACATGAACCTGAATCTATATATGTGCACACAGATAATAAATAATAATGTGTTCTACTTAGTGGCACATTTTATAGGATATTTAATGCTATACAAAACAAGTGGTTGATCCTTTATAAAGTTGATGAAAATTTGTATATCATTTTACTGAGTGGGGAAAAACTGAGGCAAAAAAAGCTGTTTGAAATTGTAACTTGTAGTGGAGGAAGAAGTCATCCTCTTCCGTGTCCCTGATGATCAATTATCCACTGGGAGAAGTAGTGACCAAGCTGTATTAAGGCTGTGAATTTTTATCTCTATTAGGTTACCAAAATAAAAAAGCCAGAGAAATAGAAATAAATTTCAATAATAAGTCAGGAACAAAAGGGAATCACTTTTCAAATAATTCTCATTACATGGATTTGAATATATTGTGTTTTATAAAATCATATTGTCCATCAATATAGATAACTACACTAAAAGCTTGTTTTAAAATGATTGGACGTGAACCATGTCTGTCCCCTGACATCAGCTTTGAAACATCGAGCCTCATTAGAGCAAACTTGAAATGCTGTAAGCTGGGACTTTTTTTTTTTTTTAACATAAGTGAGACTCTAAGCTTCATTTTTTTGTCATTGTTAAATTCAATTTTTATTGTTTATAATGGAAAACAAAAGAAGGCTAAAAATAAAATGCCAAGTTTATGATTGCCTTTATGCAAATATTACAAATTTTTCCCTTTAATGGAATGTAAATTTGGACCCTTTCTCCAGTGATTTCATCGAAGGAACTGGCAAATATGCTTCCTGATAGCCTGCTGCAATATCTTTTAAAATATCTTTTCAGAAAGTATTTAGGGAAGAAAATGAGAGAGCAGAGCGTGGGAGAACTTTGGGTGGAAGCTTGGAAAGTGGATGCTACTTCCCTTGAAAGCTTAATACTTTATTTGGCATTAGCTCTCATTCTCCCTATGAGGACAGGTTTTCCAATACTTCAGGGACATGTGTATAACTGAAAACTTGGTTCAATCCTGTGGTTCTTCTTCAGAAAAAAAATTTATCAAAACTATTGCATTTCACTGAACAATTTTATTGAAATTATATACACCAATCTTAACTCTATGAACAAACAGCAACTATTTTGCTTCTTGTTCCTTTAAATTTTCTGCATCTTTATCATTTTCCAGCAAAGCTTAAGATTATAGGTTATCCAAAATCAGAGTCTGCCAATAGAACTATTATGGTGCAATTCAAAAAAATCTGAGCCAACGAACATCCTTATTTTATTCTTAATTCCTACAGTTTTTACATTTTTTGACTTGTTTCAAATGTTTTTTGCTATAAACTCCTCAAGTTTAAGAACTATGCCCTTTATCCCTTTGTGTCCTGTATTCTTATGTGCTGTGTACATAGTAGAACCTTGGAAATATTTATTAAATGACTGTATGGGTCAATAAATGAGAAAGTGAGTAAGAGAAGGCATGAGTGAAGGAGACAACTATACAATCAAGGAAAATCCATACCAGATATGCAGGAACGGAAATGATGTCATGAGACCAGTGTCAGAGGATAAGAGCTAAGAACTCGTGGTGTTCAAACAGTACACTTAAAAGGGTTTTCTAATATCTTTAGAAACATGAAATAATACATAAGACTGTTTCAGAAATTTATTTTCTCATAGAGAAACTGAAGATTATCATGTATCACACTTGTTTAAAGATAGCCTTTTTAAAAAATACAGTAACATGAAAAAAAAAACCCAAGTAAAATTTGTATCTTAAAATTTACAGAGATGATGTACCAAGATATAGTCTCAAAAGAAACTTAGGTGATTAACCTGATTTTTTGATAGATCCTTTTTGAAGTTCTCAAAATAAATATATAATGTGTTTTATCCTTTGTATTTAAAATTTCCTTTTGGTGAACCAATAAAAATGTTTATGACTGAGAAACATTCAGGAGACACTAGAACTGAGGAAATCTTGCTTTACAAAATAAATTTTTAAGACATTATCTTAGAAAGGCTAATCTTTGCCAGCAGCATAAATAATAAGCATGGAAGGAGTGGAAATCTTAAAATTTTGCAAAACTCACTAATTCTTACCATACTTACTAACCAACGTCTAGCATGTATCAACAACTCAAACAAGTATTATTTATACAATAATAATTTTAAAAATTAATTTTAAAAATCTGACAAGATACTGAGCATGTGTTAGTGTGTTTTCCATTTTAATAGACTTGAATGATTTCTGTTATCATTTAATATTTGCCAGGTTTTTTCCCATATCATGATCCCAATTCTGGAAAAATGATAGAATGTAGTGGTACTTGGGACAGGCGTGTCATGGTGGAAGAGCATTCTCACTGAAGTAAAAGGCAAAGTAATCTCTTTTGAAAGATGGGCATGTGGAAAACCCATAATAACCTGATTAAAGAAAATGTATGTGGGGGGGTTTCAATTTTAATAATTCAATTTGACAAGCTAGTTTAAGATGTATTAGTAGTTTGAGTAAGCAATACATAATGTAATTTTTCTTCTTAGTAAAAATAAATGAATGAATACATTTTTTAAAAACTGAGTTTGAGAGACAGGCAGAATCTAAAACCCATCTCTCTCTGTATTATTAACGTAATGGTTTGATTATTCAACAAATATTTTTTAATCTTCGCTCTAGGCAGAATACTTATACCATGCTGATGGTCTAAAGATGCAAAAAGCAGAATTTTCCTCCACATTATAAAGTACATAATCTCATGGGCATGAGCAGTCTGATGTTAAATAATCATACAGATAAATACAAATTACATACATACAAATCAATGAAAAGAAAAGGCATCTGGTGCAAAAAAAAATAAAACCCACAAAACAAACAAACAAAAACAATAACAAAAAACCAAAACCGAAACATACAATAAGACTTTTTCTCCTCTGAGGTTAAATGAAGATTTCCCTGATGGAGGGAAGAAATACAAGGATATCATAGGAAAAAGAAAAGCCGTGTGGGAGTTGCTGAGGGAGGAATCGCATGGTGCCTGAGAGAAGGGTCTGGATCTGGATCTGTACACAGAGGCCAGGACCAAAGGGCCAGGCTAAAAGCATTTGAAGGTCACAGCTAAGGCCCTGTTCAAGATGTTTGACTTCATCCTGAGGGCAACTGGAAGCTGTTTAAGGATCTTAAGTAGAAAGGCTAACATGATTAGATTTGTGTTTTGAAAAGGTCGCTTTTCCCCCAGCGTGGAGAATGGATTTTAGGGGGTGAGAGTGAACATTGGGAGGCCAGTTAGGGGTTATTGCTGGCAATGGGTTGAAGATGATGGTAGCCTTCAGCAGCATGACAGTTTGGAGGAGAAAAGACACGGAGAGACATGAATGGATTCAAGATATTCAAATAAATTTTACATAATAAAAATAAAGATTACTGAAATATTGAAATACTGGTCGGAGCCTGGGTGGCTCAGATGGTTAAGCGTCGGTCTTCGCTCAGGTCATGATCCTGGAGTCCCGGGATCCAGTCCCGCACTGGGCTCCCTTGCTCAGCAGGGAGTCTGCTTCTCCCTCTGACCCTCCCTCCACTCATGCTCTCTCTCTCTCTCTCTCTCAAATAAATAAAATCTTAAAAAAAAAAAAAAAAGAAAGGAAAGAAATACTGGCATGGTATTCCCCAGCCAGAGAGGCTGAGCACCATATTTAACTAACATTTTTTTTTAACCTAACATTTTTCTAACACACAGATCCTAAAACTTTATCTCCCATTCAGTGTCCCACAACTACTTATGGCTCACACGTCTGGACTTGTTCTTATTTCAAATGAAGCAGAAATGCAGGAGATAAGTGTGTTTCTGTTCTCCTGTAAAGATTTTAAATGCTACATCACTTCTATGTCAGTCCTCATTGGAACTAGTTCACTTATATTTAAAACAATATTCTAAGGGAGTCTTCACAAGTGGCTGTTTTCTAAGGAAAATCTTCAAAGAAACAGATATGCTTTCAGAGGAAATGCATAGACACTGACTGCAAGTAAGAATATTGTTCTTTCAGCACAGGATTATTCCATGTGGACCCAATCAATTTTCCCAGACCAATTGTGAGAAAGATGTTGTAGTCGCTGGGTTTCTTACTGATACAAGCTATGTCACTATGGCTCTGCTGGGCAACTCAGACTTCTAAGAAAAGATGAAATGGAAATGCAGCAAATACAGACACTTCAGGACTTCTATAATGGCAGCTATGTTTTCTAACTTCACCCCTTTCTTGGTATTTCTACATTTTGAAAGTTCCATCAATTTATTCTGTTCTCATGACTTCCCATAATGACCACCCCTAAACAAAGTAAAACCTGCACACAAGAGAACAGTTGAATAGCCAAGATCTAGAGCATGTGGTTTTACTAGAAGCTAAAATAAAAGGAAGGTTGACTGGAGGGTAGTTTAAAAAAAACCACAGCACTATATCAAAATCCCTATTTCATGCTCAGTACAGAAGGAACTTTAAAAAGATTATTTTTTCATTTTCAACTTTGTTCCTTTTTCTATTCATTGTTTTGTGACAATTTGGAAAATACAGACAAGCAAAAGGACAAAGTTAAAAACTAGCTGTGATTTCATCATTCAGAAATATCCATTATAAACATTTGGTTATATAGCTTTGCAGTCAAATGTAGTTTACAAAAATGGAATAAACCTGGGAATGCAGCTAAGTGTATAGAGTGGTAGTTGAGAGAAAAACCAAGGTTGGAATCCCACTTCTGGGTCTTACTACTTGTGTGACTTTGAGTAAGTTGCTTAGACCCTCTGTGTCTGGGTTTCTTCGTTTGTAAAAAGGAGATATTAAATATACCTGCTTCATAGAGTTGTTACAAGGATTAAATGTGTTAATATTTTTTTAAGCACTTAGATTAATGCCTGATTCATATTGAGCAATTATTATAAGCTTTGTACCCCATTTCTAAATCTTTTTAATATAACATTAATACATAGTCATAAATACATTAAACCTAGAAGTACACCAAGAAGTAAAAGTTCCTCCTTTTTCTCTCATATCCCATCCTATGTAACTTATTCCTTCAAAGGAATAGAATACTATGAACATCTCTCCATGTCATTAAACATCTTTGTATGGCTCTAAATACTAGAACTTTCCTTAAAAGAAGTGCAATGCATGTTATAAGTTCAGAATACCCAACTGTCCATATTCCATTTCAAAATACTACACATATATTTTAATCATAGAGATTACTTTAAAAGATGTTCCTTTAAGGATTCAGTAGTCCTAAAACATATTAAGAAAATCCTTCTGCTATTCTTATCTATGGGAATGATTGAATTGATCTTTGAAAGACCAAAATACTTAGGGTTTTATTTTCAGTTTATTAATTCCCTTCTTTTGAAGCATGAGCAATATGCTAAAAAGTAAAATTAAGGATTTTATGCATGGAAAGCTGCAGTTTTGGGTTATTTATGCTGTTGAAATTCATAAGCAAAACAAATTAACTGATAGTTCGTAGCGAAATGATGACCGGTTGAAATTTGAACTTTACCTTCAGTTGTTTATATAACACTTATTTGCATACTTCAGACTTGTCTAGAATATATAATGGGTCATAATCTGTAGCATTCATTTGCCAACAGGAGGTTCAAGATGTGATGGCAGGAACATGGGAAAGTTGTTATGGGAATTTAAGGGAGGGGGCATAAAAGAATTCTTTGGAACTTGGCAGCTTTTTGGCAAATTGGATGGCTGTTGCTTTTCCACCAGCTGGGACATGAAGTATATGGAAGTGTATATGGACAGTGTTTATTTTATCATAAGATCTTCACATCAAAATTAAATAGTCTGTGGTAATCCTCAACCTTCACCACACACACAGGCTAATCTAGTTAAACAAATATGAGTGTGTTTGAGTGTCAAGGAATTGGCCTGGTGGATTCTAAGATTTTCATTTTAGAAAAGTCTGTAGTAAGAGAAAAATGTGTTCTACAGCAGCTATTATCTGGTATCTGAATTTGCTGTTGGCAAACTGGTCCTTGCATGTCTTTGAGGCATATGGAAATTGATGATGAAAGTGTATAGTGTAACTAGAAATATAATCTGATGAAAACTGAAGCAGTGAACTGTGAGAACTGTTAAACCAGTGTCATCAAACAGTGCTTTGAAAATAATGAAACAGAACTACCAGCCCTTTATGAGTAATATTAGGTAAAAATGAGAAAAGCACATGGTATATACAAAAAGTTTAAATATATGAGGTAATGCTCTTTTTAATTACTATTATTACAAAGACCACTCCAAAAGTCTACACCCAGACTCCTTTCCATTTATCTCTGAGTAGACAATGACATCACGTCTCCTCTAAATTATTCAGACTCAGGGGATGGAATTGGCTCATTCAATAGGGAATGCCATGTTTGGTGTTGGCACGGTACTTAAAGCCTCTCTCCACATTATCCCCAAACTGAAAAGCACATTTGATGGTGGCCAAATGATTAAAAAAATTTCCCTCTAGACTTTAAGCATTCAGAAAACCATGAAGAACAAAAATAGAACTGTACCATAAGGTATAATCATAAAACGTCACAGAAGAGGAAAACTTAAGAAGTAAAAAAACGCTCCAGTCATCTGAAGGCTAGCAGTTCGTGAAGTCATTAGAAGTCATTCCATACCGGCTGAGTTTGAGAAAAAGTCAGAGGTTCCTTTGTTCTTGGCTCTGAGTGAAATCAAAACCTACCCAGATCCTGTACAAAGCCAACTGCGGTCCGCCTTTTTCTTGCTCACGTATGCCACTAAACGCACGTAAATGACTTATGTTCAGAAAAGTCTGTGATTCTGTTCATATTAATCCATGTCTCAGGCTGGCAAAATGCCTACGCACAATCAAAGGGGGTGGGGTGGGGTGGGTAGAAGCCTGCCTTTTCAAACAGGCTAGAAAATTTGTACCAAAAGATCACAGGGCAACAGAGACAGCTGGAAAAATTGGAGCTGGGGCTCTGATTTTTGTGCCAGTGTTACACCTAATGCAAAGGGAATGCAGATGATAGATTGAGAGTTATGTATGTTGTTTAGTTGGAGGCAGTGTGCTCCCACAGAGGTAAAAGTGTAACATTTTAAAGGTGGTATCACATTGTAAGGTAACACAAAACCCCTTGCTATTGCAAAGAATTAGTACTTCAGAATCCAGGACAAGTTGCTAATAAAATAAGGTAAACACATACAAAGAATAATCATGAAGCCAAAGCTTCAAAATTACTCAATAGAAAGGTGTTTCACTAATGTCTCTTAATAATCATGTCTTTGGAAAATAGTGCTAACAGGTGTTTTTACATCTATAGAATTTTCTGCCAGATGGTTTAAAACACTTGGGCTCCAAGGTGTTTTCAAATCAAAGGTTCTAGGACATTTGCGCTTCTAAAAGGAATGTGTATGATTTTTCTTGGGTTTTGTAGTGGTTTTATCCATAATGGAGAATTAAAAAACCAAGGTATTAGATGTAATTCTCTGTATCATCTCTATTTGAACAGACCTTTTCATTCGAGGTGTTATTCAGTATAATTTTGTTCAGATGAAGTATGTCTTCCACAACTAAAACGTTGTGTATAAAATGGAGATCATTGAAAGTTTTATTGAGATGTGTTCGGGGTATCCCGGGTCCACGCTGATTCAGGTTGTGTTTTCAGACTCCGAACTCTGTGGCCTTTGACAGGCATGAAGAAAAGCAAGACCAAAACAGTTCTCACAACACAGTCGGTGGTCACAAAGAACAGCCCATGGAGATGTCTGTCACTGGAAAAAGCAGCCTCTGGAAGAGAACCAAAAGAGGGAAAGAGGTGGAAATGGAGAGAGAGAGAGAAAGAGAGAGGGAATGCATGCACGAGGGAGAGAGAAAGAAAGGGAGGGAGAGATTGAGAGACAGATTGAGAGCAGATAAAATATAATATTTGAACCCTAAGAGATAAAAATTAAATACTAAAAAAATCAGTAGCTGGAATCACAGGCACATATTTTCCTCCTCTATTTATCTCTAAGAACTCCATTAACAAAAGAGTTTGAAAGTATAGGTGGTCAACAACACAATGACATTAAAAAAGATAATCTGCTAGAACCTTCTGGCATCTTAGGGAAATTGGCTAATTGGTTCCAGGGCGAGGGATGGAATAGTTCTAGAAACAACAGTCTCTTGCTTCATTATTTATTTTGATGTTTTTATCTTTAGTAAAACGCCATCATATTTGACATACTAATATCATTTGCTACTTTCCTAACTTGCTTTTTTTAATGTATTTATTATTATTATTATGTTATGTTAATCACCATACATTACATCATTAGTTTTTGATGTAGTGTTCCATGATTCATTGTTTGTGTACAACACCCAGTGCTCCATGCAGTGCATGCCCTCTTTAATACCCATCACCAGGCTAACCCATCCCCCCACCCCCCTCCCCTCTAGAACCCTCAGTTTGTTTCTCAGAGTCCATAGTGTCTCATGGTTCGTCTCCCCCTCCGATTTCCCCCCCTTCATTCTTCCCCTCCTGCTATCTTCTTTTTTTTTTTCTAACTTGCTTTTTTGACATCGATGTGCTCTTATGTTGAAATTTTTTCTTTGTAGGGTGATATTTTGTTGACCACCCGATAACAGGCAATGGAACATACATTATTATTTAAAATGTGCACACAGGCCCTGAAGCTTTTTTAAAAAAAAGGGTTAAAGTACTCTTAGCACATATATGCGTAAACTCATGTACCCCTAATATGTAAATTCTTCAAACAACCTGGTTAAGATAAAATCATAAGCTAATATGTAGCTAGGCTGCTGTCCTGACATTCTCTCACCACTTTTTTTCTTCCTTCCTTTCTTTCTTTTTTTTCTTCTGGTTTTCCAAATAAGCAGCAGGCCCTGAGGGCTCTTTGAACTCACTAGAGTGTTTAGCGCCAGCAATCACTGGTTCATGTAGCTTATCTTTTCCTGGTATTTCTATGTGATTTAATAGTTCCAGCCTGGCCAGGGGAATGAAAACTTCTGGGTCTGTTTCTGGAAGCACTGCACTCCTCATTGCCATCTGTGATAAACCAAATAACCTTTCTCTGCTTCAGCTATTTTTTTATAATCATGTCTGTTTTGCAGCAATGCAGTGAAGCTTGATAAAATAGTTGGAGTTGTTCACCAGGGAAGCAAAGTCATGCAGGTGTGTCTAGTAATTAGTTAATGAATAAGTACCAACCTCTTGACGGTAATATTAATTAAATATCCAACATTAAAGTGGCATTTAATTGCCAAGGGATTAATAAAACAGATCCTTACTCTACTAGATAGGGATTCTTTAGTGATAAGTAATAGAATCTGACCCTGGCTAAGATCAGCATGAGAGAGTTTATTGAAAAGTAACAGGATTACAACAATCAGGAGGCTTGGGGTGGTGGATTAAATTTTCTGAAAATGACTGCTCCAATATATATTCTATCCCACGTGTGCCTCTTACAATATGATGTTGATGGAGTTCTTGAACATGGGTGTACATTTACAGTGCTTCAATCAAGTGCCGAGGTGACACCGCCTGACTTTGGGGCTACGTCATAAAAAGAGACAGGGTTTCCACATGGTTCTTTCTTGAGATGTGTATCTTTGGATCCCTGAGCTGTAAGAAGTCTGGCCGCCCTAAATCCACCATGCTGGATAGACCATATCAAGATTTTGCGAGATGACCAAGGATCCCCATCTGTTGTGGTCCGCAGCTGTTCCAGTCTTCTCTGACCAGGTTCCAGACGTCTGAGCAAGCCTTCAAGCCCTGCCGTTAAGCCACCCCAGGCAAAAATAAGTAGAGGAGAAGCAAGCTGTCCTTGCTGGGGTCTGCCCAGATTGCAGAGTCAAGAGCAAAATAGATGTTGTTGTTTTAAACTATTAAGTTGGGGGCACCTGGGTGGCTCAGTTGGTTGGGCGACTGCCTTAGGCTCAGGTCATGATCCTGGAGTCCCGGGATCGAGTCCCGCATCGGGCTCCCTGCTCGGCGGGGAGTCTGCTTCTCCCTCTGACCCTCTTCCCTCTCGTGCTCTCTGTCTCTCATTCTCTCTCTCTCAAATAAATAAAATCTTTGAAAAAATTAAAAAAAATAAACTACTAAGTTGGGGGTGGATTGTAAAACAGTTGCTAGTAACTGGAACACCAGGTCAGGAAGCAGGAACCAAGGGGAGAAGATAGAGCTGGGAACCGGGAGCTAGAGAACTACCTTGTGGCATTAGTCCTGTGATCGTGGTACTGCCACTAGGATGACTCATGCCAAATGTCTCTTCAATCCTGGGTCACTCGCTTAAGAGTCAGAATCCTGGAGAGTATATCCACGGACCAAGCTGAGGCGGTGGTTTAGCTCCTGCCTGTGGCTGAACAATGCAGGAAAGACTTGGTAAATAGAGCCCCCAGCAGCTGCTGTGACTCCCCAGTAGGAAGGCGGACACCTGGATTTATCATAGCCGCCAGGACTATGATGGGGAGAGAGAAATGTTCCAAAAAGAATATTGAAGTGTTTTTCAGAGGGCAAAGGGCTGACAGAAAGTCAAAAAGCAGTACGTTGACTCAGACCACATTTCATTCTACTCAAATAAACAATTTTTTTCTATAGTTATAGTATCTTTGAATATAAATTAATTGCAAGTAACATGCATATTTTGTCTGCTAATGGTGTTATTGAATAAAGTTACTGAAATGGTCTTTGAGATGAAGTAATTCATAGGGTTAAAAGATATTGGATATTACGTTGCTCCCTTTCTGTCTTCCTCGCCAGCCTCCCTCCTTCCTACCCTTCCTCCCTCCCTTTTCTTTTTTCTTTTCTTTTCTTTGCTCCTTTCCTTCCCTTCCCTTCCTCCTTCGTTCTCCCTTTCTTTTTCTCTTTCTCTTTCTTTCTTTCTTTCTTTCTTTCTTTCTTTCTTTCTTTCTTTCTTTCTTTCTTTCTTTCTTTCTTTCTCTTTCTTCTTTCTTTCTTCCTTCCTTCCTTTCTTTCTTCCTTCCTTCCATGATCTTTAATAATTTAGTATTTAGCTCCCAGTCTACAAAATATTCACAAATATAAGACAAGAGACTATAGATTATAAAAATACTCAGAGCTGTCTTAAACCATTTTTATGGAACAAGATGGAGGAATAAACAAATAATAAATTGATAAAATACTAAAATTTTCCAAAGTCATTGTTTCTCAAACTACAGTTCTTTTTCACTTGAATCTGTTTCAAATGCAGTGGCTCAACAGATGCACACATACACATACACAATTACCTCTATCATTTTCAATCAAATAAGTTGCTCAATTTCTTGAAAATAGTGAGACTCACTGATTGTTTGACTGGATCAGAGGTTTATTTGACCGAATTGAAAGGCCATTGATCCAGTGGCCCCATGGATAGACAATGTAAAAGATAATTTTCCCTTACTGTCATTGCTCATTCAAGTTTTAATTTGTTTTAGTTATTTAACAAGAAACATTGCTCTCTTTTAAACAATAGTGCAGCAGTGGAAAAAATGATTCTTCATCATTGAGATTTCTCTTATGGTTTTTATTTTTTTATTTTTTTTTAAGATTTTATTTATTTGACAGAGAGAGACACAGCAGGAGAGGGAACACAAGCCGGGGGGAGTGGGAGAGGGAGAAGCAGGCTTCCCGCTGAGCAGGGAGCCCGATGCGGGGCTTGATCCCAGGACCCTGGGACCATGACCTGAGCCGAAGGCAGACGCTTAACGATTGAGCCACCCAGGCGCCCCTCTCGTATGGCTTTTAAACAGGAGAAATAAACACATTCTTTAAACAAAGATGCCTTATTTTCTGTAGAAAAGACATCTATAGAAGACATAGAATTTTCACCAAAATTTAAAGCAGAATTACATATATTTTAGACACAATATATACTGAAACAATACATTATTGCTAAGAGAGTTTATTATCAGTTTCTGGAACATGCATGGAATAGATTAGGGAATACAACAAATTGTGAAGAATTCAAGTCAAGCTTAGGAGTCTTACATAGTTTCAGATTTTATTGGTGAAATTATTAGATGGATAGATAGATAGATAGATAGATACATACATACATACATACATCGATAGATAGATTGATCTCAGAAATCGAGAGTTTCTAAGTTCTATTTTGAGGTGTAAGTGATTGCTTTCCTCCTTCTTATTCTACTTCCCCCCTACCCCTTTTGCTTCTTTTTAGCTTGATTTGGCCAGTGAAATCTGGCGAAATCAGAAAAGTAGCCTCAGTGTGAAAAGGCAGGGTAAAAATGAAAAAATCAGCATCTCTACACAGTCTCTTACTGTTGTTCTTTCAGTATTTTGTGAAAGTAAGATTTCTGAACCTCAGCCCGATTGACATGCAGGCTGGAAAATTCTTTGGGTTTTTATTATTATTTTTAAGATTTTATTTTATTTATTTTAGAGAGAGAGACAGAGAACACACGAGTGGGGAGAGGGGCAAAAGGAGAGGGAGAAGGAGAGGCAGGGAAGCAGACTCCCCGCTGAGCGTGGAGCCTGAGATCATGACCTGAGCCACAATCAAGAGTCTGACGCTTAACCAACTAAGCCACCAGGCACCCTTGGGCTGGAAAATTCTTTGTTGCGGGAGCTGGCCTGTACATGGTAGAATGCTCAGCAACATCCCTGGCTTCTGCTCACTGTATGCTAGTAGCTAGCACTTTTTTTTTTTTTTAGTTGTAAAATATACATAACATAAAATTTATCACTCTAATCATTTTAAAATACGCAGTGCAGTAACATTAAGTACATTTATATTGTTGTGCAACCATTGCTGGCATCCATCTCCAGAACTTTTCCATCTCCTCAAATTGAAACTTCATACCTATTAAAGAATAACTTGCCTTTCCCACCTCCCCCAAGCCCCTGGTAATCTCCATTCTACTTTCTATTTCTGTGAATTTGACTACTCTCAGTGCTTTACATCAGTGAAATCATACAATATTTGTTTTTTGTTTTTTGTGGGGTTTTTTTTTGTGACCAACTTATTTCACTTAGCATAATGTCTTCAAAGTTTATTTATGTCAAAGCATGTCAGAACTTCCTTCCTTTTTAAGGCTGAATAATATTCCATTTGACAGATATACCACATTTGTTTATTCATTCATCTGTCAATTGACACTTAGTTTGGATTTACCTTTTGTCTATTGTGAATAGTACTGTTGTGAACATGAGCATACAAATATCTGTTTGAGTTTCTGCTTTCAGTTCTTCTGAGTATATAGACAGAAGTGGAATGACTGGGTCAAATGTCTCTAGACATCGTCAAATGTCCCTTGAGGGGCAAAATCACCCATGATTAAGAGCTGCTTGCCTAAGGGAACAAACTTCTTTGAACAAAGGTATTTCCACAGAACTGAATTATGAAATTTGCAGTTTAAAAGGAGCATTACAAACCATCATGACGTTGCATGCATCATCTCTGTCTCATCATGAAGACTTATGTTTGGCCACCAGCAGTGCTCAGGAACTCAGTCACCTATAAGGTTACCTCAGACTTACCCTATCAGTTCTCTCCTTACTCTCTTTTTGTCCACTGTCTCCTTCCCATCATGCTAAGAACATATTCATGTCTCTATATCCTATATCTTCCACCTGCTAGTCCCCCTCAAACATCTTAATAGAGTAATCTATAAAACCTCAACTCCCATTTATTCTTTAATCAATTAACATCTGAAACTGCTTTGAATACAATCACCTAACTGCTAAATTCAATCACGTTTTCTCTTGTCTTTATTCTAGACAGAGTCTTAGCAATATCCAGTGTAACCTGACCTAACACTCCAGTGGGTCATTTATTCAACAAGCATTTATTGCATGGACTATGTATCACCTTGTAATAAAGAATGTCACTGGCCTTTGTCTCTGCTTCCTGGAGGGTAACCTCTAAACCCTTAGAATTTCCCAAGTAATGAGGTGTATCTTTGCTATTCATGGTCTACCCCTCAGATCACACTTGAAAGTATGCTTGAAAGTAGGCCCCTAGATAGTTGATGCTAATGAAATGGGCCAAGATGGGGGCTGGCTATGCTAGAAAGACCAACCATGTGATTAGACTTTGGACTTTGAGCCACATGAGATAAGCCTGACCTCTGAGGAAGTGGGTGAGGCTGGAGATTGAGTCATATGGGTAATGATTGAACCAATCTTGCTTTTATAATGAAATTCTGATAAAAACTCTGGATACTGAAGTTCAGGTGATCTTCCAAGGCAAATACTCTGTGTATTGGCCCACATCAGTGTGTTGAGAGTGTAACATGTATCCTGAGGACAAGGAAGCTTCACAGTTGGGACCTTCTCTGATATCATTCTCTATACCTCTCCTTTGGGCCTGTTCTTCTGATTTGTATTCTTTTGCTGTAATAAAACTATGATCATTAAGCACAGTACTTATAATCATTAAGGTACGTGAAGTATCTTCCTGAGTTTTATGAGTTGCTCCAGTGAATTTTCAAACCCTAAGGGCTAATGGGAAACTGAATTTTTAACCAGCTGGTCAAAAGTGAAGGTAGCCTGAGGACTCCTCAACATGTGGCTGGTGTCTGAAATGAGGGCAGTCTTATGGAGGACTATGCCCTTCACCTGTGAAGTTTGGCTTAACTCTAGGTAGTGTCAGAAATCATTATAGTCATTCTAAGAGACTGACTCTTGAATACCATGTCAAACAAAACATTGATTCCTAGCCTCATGGAACTTAGAATAGAGAGAGATATAGAGACATCAAAATATAACCAGAAAACCAAACATAGAAACTCCTCTGGGTACAAACGAGTTAAATTTACAAAGACTGTTTATAAATCTATTTGTTCCTAAGTCCAAAATGATGCCATACAAGTGATGAACACAGGCACATCAATTAATGTTAGATTTTACTTTGTTTCCGTTGTAATCCTATGCCACTAATTAGTAGTTTTCATCATCCTCACCGCTTGCACATTCATTGGACATAATGAGATTAATAATGTTCATAAAACACCTCGAAATTAAGCACAAACATAGCAAGCACTCAAGAACTGAGAAAAATGAAAACAGGATGACTAAGATTAAAATAACTGTACATGACCACTTCTGTCTTCAATTGTTGGTGAACAGAGCTGACTTGGCTTTGTTCCAGAGCAAAGCTTTATTTATACAATGTCTATGAATTTCTTAAGTTGGACTTCACAAAGAGAGGCTATACAAACATACATCTATCTGAATAAATAAGTGGCTCATAGACGGAAGTTTAGGGAAGTCTTCTCAATTAAGTAAAAATCAGTCAGGCAGAGTGGGGAGAAGTACCATTGAAGGAAGAAGTTCAACAGGTACAAAGATCCTGAGGTAGGAAAAAGTTTGGCACTTTGGAGACAAAGGAGAGTCTATGGAGAGAGTGTGTCTGGGAATGAGGAAGCAAATAGGCAAAGGGGTCTGCCTCAGCAAGTCGGCACCAAGGCTCAGGTATCAGAGGGTGGTGATGGGCAATATGTTTGGGTCAATACTATGGCTAATAGTGGGAAATATTCCAAACCAGTCACAGCACTGGGGTGTGAGCCTACTGGGGAATACAGACGTGTGTGTGTGTGTGTGTGTGTGTGTGTGTGTGTACTTGCTTGTGTGAATGAATGACTTAGAGCTGTAATAATTGGGGGTTGATAATAGGGAGACATCTGACTGGAATTAAATCAGGAGCTGTATGAATAATTTCCATGAATTCTTTTAGTTAATATTTAATAGCAACACTATGAGACAGGTGTTATTATTGTGAATCCATTTTAAATAAGAGAAAGGAGTAAGGTTAAGTGATTAGACTGGGATTTGAACTCAAGCTGTGTGGCTTTTGAGCCCTCTCTGCTAACTTGGTTCTAACAACCATGCCTGCATCAGCACGTACCCCAGCGGGATGGGTTCTCTTTCCCAGTGCACAGTGGACCCGGTGTGAAAATAAGAAAGCTGTGGCTGGATTTCCACACACTGGCCTCTGGTCAACGGGGACTATGAATTGCTCCCATAGCCAGCCTTGAGCCAGGCATCCACACTTGGGACTAGCAAAGTAGGCAATGAAACCTAAGTTCTCTAAGAATTAGAAGTATATTTGGGGAATGAGTTTCCTTAGAAGACTGGGCTTTGTTCAAGTGAAGAGGTTTTGGCTTGTGGAGGGATATTGGGATATTAATGCAAAGGGCACTGAATTTCAACTCATGGCTGATAAAGTCTAGAATATCTCAGTTCTATGAAGTTGTCCTGCTCATTATGGCTCTTCATTTCCAGCATAGACAGCTCCCCTTCCTGACCCTTCTGTATGCAAGCCTGAGCTCCTCTCAACTGATTTCATTTCTTTTCAGTTGGTATCAGTCCAGCATCAAAACTGTCCAAATCGAGACTCATCAAAGCTACTTAACTGTATTTCCCCAAATTCTCCAGTGTTTCTCTAGTGCTAGGCATGCTGATAGTCCTATTGTCTCCCAAACTTCCTGTGCCTTCCCACCTGAGTGCACATTTAGTAAAAAATAGTCTTACCCATTTTACTCCACTTTTAAAGACCATTTCTACATCCTTCCATGAAGCTATCCCTTGAAAGTCACTTCCTTTCTAGATTAGCCATTGTCTGTGTGAAGAAGTTTTAGCACATGGTTATATTTGTCCTTTATTATATCCTGCTTCAGTTTTCCCCAAATGTTTGGTGCAGACACAAATGTTTACGTGCGACAAACTCCTGGCGGGCACAGAGGAGATTTTAGGCGGTTCTACAGATGTAGCAATGAATTGTATTCATGTCACATAGTCAGAAATGTATTTCCTCTTTGATTCCTTTTCAGTAATTGGAATTAGGACAAGTAAAAGTTATTTGTTTTTTTTTTTTTACCAAATGTATATTTAACACCTACATAACTCACAAACCTCCCTACATAGAGATGAAAATCCCTTAGTATCTATAGAATAGAGTAAAACATTTCATTGTATTTATTTTTATAAATATAAATACAAGGCAAGTAAGAGAAATAAACCATGCACTATAATAATATACTTTTAAAAATTGATAGATTTGAATTAAAATAGAAGTCAACCTCAAAAATTGAGCAAATACTAGTACAGTCTGTATGTAAAGTTGTCACCATGAAGCATATAATTCACCAAGGTAAGGCTATTCTTAAGAAGAAATAATGGATGACGGGAGGAACATTGATTTGGATATTGAGAAATCTTGGCTCTGGAAATGAGAGCTTAAGAGGACAAGTTCAGGAGTCAAGTCACCTGGTTCTACCACGTGTTAGTGGTGTAAACTCAGATGATTACTTAGACTTTTAGGCAGTACTGTATAATAGAACTTTCTGTGATGTTCTTAATGTTCTATAATTAGAGGTGAACACTATAGTAACCACTACTGAGCACTTGAAATTTGGCCTATGCAACTAAGGGGCCGAATTTTAGCTTTTATTTAAATTAATTTAATTGTAATCGCAACATGCGGCTAGTGGCTACTTATCACATAGTTCAGCTCCAAGACTCAGTTTTCTCATCTATCAGATAAAGATAATAATAGCACTTGCCTCAGAGGATAGTTTGAAAATTAAATGAGATAATGCACACGAGGCACATAGCTTAGTACTTGGCACAGAAAAAGAATCATTTTAGCATTATATTTAACTAGCTTTATTGATAACTTGTTTCACATCTCTGAAATTCAGTCGTTTCTTTAGTATTTTAATTTAATGGTGTCTAAGATCATCTGAGTACTGATGTACCCGTTCAGTTCTGCCCTAAGACCCAAATGTAGGATGCATAGTAAAGACTCCATAAATAGGAGCAAAGGAGAGCTTTTGTCGGAGTGGATTTTTTTTTTTTAATCTGATTTGAACTCAGTTTCAAATTTATTGGAGTTGTGAAAGTTTAAATGTCTAAGACAATAAAAGAAAATACAGGATGACCAAGCGAAACTTTGGGTAAATTAAAAATATTGCTTTCTTTGAAAAGTGTCCTAAGTTGGATGTCAACTTTTTTGAATTGATTATGCAGTGTGTTTCTGATATTCTGGCCCAACTGTATCAAAGAGCCTCCCTCTCTGAAGAATAATGAGAGTTACCATTTATTGAGAGCTTCTGGTGTGCCTAACACTTGCCCAGTTATTCAGTTATTATTGCTTATTCTACAGCAATCTTACAAAGCAGGTGCTGTTATCCCTATTGTAAAGGTCAGGAAATGAGCCTTGGGGAGATCAAATGAATCATCTTGGTCCTACATCTAAAAGGAGAATCCGGCCCCACCTGGTTCTAAAGCTTGCTGACTTTCCCCTACAATCCATTGCATTTCTGCAGGCACATCTAATGAAGTTATAATAATTATACAATATAATAATAATGTGCAATCCTTATAGGAGCCAATTAGCTTATAGTTTGGTTTCATCTGAATCTATATAATTCTTCAGAGTTTCCAAAGCTGTAGCCGAGGACTGTGATTTTATTTGCGTGGTTTGAAGGGTTCTGCTGTGAAGGTTAGAAAAGAAATTACTAAGATATAGCTAAGGCTTTCATAGTTAACATTTGTTGGCAATTAATTGGCATCGGGATCTAAGTGCTTTACTTGAGAAATTACGTTTGATCCTCTTAACCCAATCTGACACCTGCCATTCTTATACCTATTTTATTGACAAGTAAACTGGGCACAGAGGGCAAACAACTTCTCTAAGATCACCCACATGCAACTAAGATTTGGACACAGGCAGCGTGACACCAGCATGCAGGCTGTGAGCTACCACACTGTACTACCTACTGGTAGTGCTTGTGTGAGGTCTGAGCAGCAGTCAGTACTTGCTTGCGTGTGCTGGACTTGGGTTTCTCCAGCAGCTCCCTATTCATAACCTGAGTCTTTTTGCTGTGTCCCCATAATACTTTTCTTCTCTGTGCCTCTCCTTCTTCAGCTGACCTTTTGTGCCACTCAACTCCAAATCTTTTTCTCTGCTTATTTTTACTAGCTATCGGGATACTTATGTAACATTAGGAAGTGTGTGAGTTTTCTGCCAAAAAAGAAGAAAAAAAATCTTTATTGATGGGAATAGTGAACTTTCAAAGCACCTGGAATAGAAAACTGTGTGAATTCAAAAAGTAAAAAAGCTCAAATCTCAATTCCTTCTTCATTTTGCCGGTATGGTTTTGAAGTGGTAATAGAAAGAGAAGCTGCAATATTTTCTGTTAAGAGAGTTTGGTTAAAAAAAATCTATATACCTTTCTGCTTCTAGAAAAACTGCAGCTCTCAGGACTACAATGTTTAAGGATATTAATGAGAAATATCCAAGGGAAACACTAAACATTGAGGAGAAAAATACATTTTCTGTGTCAAGGAAAATATATTTCTGTGTTGTAAGTGGGCCAAATTATGAGAACTATTCACAGACTTTTTTTTATAGCACTTACCAGGGCAGTTAGGATAATCTATGCTCTATTGCATCATGTGGTACTTTCAGGATTTGGCATTTAGGTAGGATGCATGCTAAACTGAAAATACCCTCTTGTTAAAAAGAAAGAGTGAGAGAATTCTATGAGAGGTTTTTCACCTGTCAGAGGTTATTCGAAGTTGTAATTCAGGAAAAAAAATAGAATGTAAAGACATAGGCTGCCCAATAGATTAATACTATTTAGTGAATTTTTGGCCTCATTAGTGGGGCTTCCATTTGACAGGCAAAGAAGTGACACGTTTTGATGAGGACAATCATGAGAATCCATGGTAAAGGCATTCAAATCGTTCTTAGAATTTGTACAGAATATGCAACATTTGTAGAATTTGTACAGAATATGCAAAAAACCCAGCTAAGATTAATCAATAGTTTCTTTTCTTCCATTGCAGCCAGACTAGAGGTGATGGAACAAAGTTGGATGTTATATACTGAACTCTATCATTTGTAGGTTTATATGAGAATTTATATTTATCCTGGCAACTGCTTTGGGCACATGCTCTGAGGTTCTATAAACTGTAAGTCTCTGTGTTTCTGCAAGCTATGAGCTTTCACCAGGGAGGAAATAATATACAATAGGCAATATGAATCATATTTTTATCTGATGTCAACATTACAGGAAATGTGTTGATTTTAATAAGGTAAACCATATGAAATTGTCAATATTTGACCGTTTTTGATTTACAAAATGTCAATTTTATATGGTTCAACCTAATATTTTAAAATATGAATAAATCACAAGGCAAAGATGTTATTTTTGGATTCTAACAATAACAGGAGCTGCACTGGAATTTGTTCCAGTTACAGAAGCTATGGCGATTTGAACACTTTTACTTCAGAATTGTATTTGGAAGTGATGGGCTGAGAAATAAACAGAATTTAAAGTGTTCTCTGACATTCTTAAGTATTGTATCAGACTTGTTCACCATAGAAGACACTTTGAAAATTGTCATAGACTCAAACAAACAAGTCATAAATAGATAATGCAAAACATCTAGTGACTGGGTTGAGTGCATTCTGTGTCAACCTGAGTAGCAATTAAAAGGCAAAGAAAAGCATAGGTAACTTTTCCTCCTAGGAAACTCTACAGCCGTACAAAGGGTCTCTTGCTTATATACTAATAATGAGGTTAATTAAAACAAGAAAGAAAAAGTACACCATACATTAGGAATTACGTAAGACCTTGGTCCCTTGATTTAGATGTGTGGGATTTACTTTGTCATTCAAACTATGAAGACACCTCTCCAAGAGTGAAAATGAAGTGACTCGCCACGAGTATCACTACTAAACATCAAAGGTCATCTAGTTCCCAGGAAGAACAATTAGCAAACTAGCAAGTCATCCCCCACCCCAGTTTTTAGCTTGAAATAGTTCAAACCTACAGAAAAGTTGCCAAGCGATACAATGATTTTCCATACATTCACCTAGATTCACCAATTGTTGTTACTATTTTGTTTCCTCTCTCTCTCTCTCTCACTTTCTCTCCCCCTCAATTGTTCTATCCACTCTGACAACCATAAATAAGCAAAGATATATTTTAAGGTTATTTTCAGGATTTTTGAATGCTCTTCATGTCAGGTGTGGATCTCCCCCTTTCTTCAGTTTAACCAATGTGTCAAAGATTCATAGATTCATTTCTGTCTTGGAAAGTACCAGCTTACCTCAGGAATTCACTCCTAATCCAGCTCACTCCATACCACAGGGTTCTAAAGTTCATTCCTTCAAGAGAGAGGAAGCAGGGATGGTAATTTTATCATTTACCCACAGGGCATGTAGGTGACAGCTATATATTCACTTGGTGCCCTCAGCATCAAAACAAAGCTCCAACAAATCAATTTAAAGGGGGAAAGGATTATATTACCTTCCTCCTATCAATGCAAGGTCTAACTTTTCACAGCAAAATCCTGTGGGGAATTTATGTGTTCTTCTCACCTGATTGTGTGCTTTACCTGGAATAACCTGCTAATGGATCTCCCTGCCTCCAGTTTTTCCCTCTACTGTAACTCATTCCACACACAGCTGCCAGTTCAGCCTTCTGGATACTCTACTTTGATCATGTCACTACCCTGGCCAGAAACTGTTGCTGATGTCTTATGTCCAACAGGATAGATTGCAAACGTCTTCACCTAATACTGGTATTCCCCTGGTGGGACCTGGTATGGCTGTATTTGTTGTTGAAATGTTGCAATACTTCCAAACCAGTTGGTAAAGAGAAATCCTCTACTTACTGACTCTATAAATTACCTAAAGATCCAGACCAGCAGGTGTGGCAGAGGGTAATGGGGCTTGGGAATGGCGCTGGTGTGAAGGTGTGTGGTCGGTGGTGATTGCTTAGGGACTTAGGTAGTTGAGGTGGGGCCAGTGGTGATGCCCATGCAGCTACCATCCACTCAAAACCAAGATATCATCCTTGTTTTAGGTCTTACCTTCAGATCATACATCCAGTCTATTAAAAATAAATAAGTAGATAAAAAGTCTCCCATGCATCAAAAAGGGGAACCCTCTTGTACTCTTAGTGGGAATGTGAACTGGAATAGCCCCTGTGGCAAACAGAATGGAGGTTCCTCAAAAAGTGAAAAATAGAGCTACCCTGTGATCCAGTGATTGTACTACTAGGTATTTACCCAAAGAATACAAAAATGCTAATTTAAAGGGATTCATGTACTTTGATGTTTATAGTAGCATTATCTACAATAGCTAGATTATGAAAACAGCCCAAGTGTCCACTAACTGATGACTGGATAAAGAAGAGGTGGCATATATACATATATATATTACTCCGTCATAAAAAAAGAATGGAATCTTGCCATTTGTAACGACATGGTTGGGACTAGAGGGTATTGTGCTAAGCGAAATAAGTCAGAGAAAGACAAATACCATGTGATTTCACTCATATGTGAATTTAAGGAACAGAACAAACAAGCAAAGGGAAAGAAAAGTGAGAGAGGTAAACCAAGAAACAGACTCTTAACTATAGAGAACAAACTGATGGTGACCAGCGGGGAGCTGGCTGGGGGGATGGGTGAAATAGGTGAAGAGGTTTAGGGAGTGCACTTTCACGATGAGCACCGGGTATCCTATGGGAGTGTTGAATCACTATATTGTACACCCGGAACTAATATTACACTGTATGTTAACTAACTAGAATCTAAATAAAAACTCAAGTTTCCCATGTGTCACCATCAGCACCTCTACATTCTAGTCCAACCCTTCATGAGCTCAACCTTCACATCAACACGTCATTCTCCACTGACCAGCCAGAAGGATCTTAAAGCTTACATCCGAACATACCAGGGCACAGCTTAAAACCGCCCGTGGCTTCCTTGCACATAGTAGGTGAATATCCAAGTTCGGGATCATGGTCTATAATGCCAGACAGGACTGCCTACCCCGTTCTTCCCCTCTCCCTGTGCTCTTCCTGCTCTGTCTGGATCTCCGCCCTTCAACTATTCTGAACTTGTAGCCTTCTCAAGACCTTTAGCATTTGTTCATTTGCTCTTCTTTCCACTTGGAACAAACTTCATACATTTGGCTTCATTACTGCCTTCATCTTGTAAGCCATGCCTTTGTTGGAAGTCAGTTTCTCAGAGAGACTTTCCTGGGACAGTTTTGAAAACCCTTATCTCCCCTACTCCATTACCTCATTTCTTTGTTGTATCGCAGAACACCTGAAATCATCTTATGTACCTCTTTGTTTTCAGCTTTATTTTCTATCTCCCTCTACTAGACTCTACGTTTCTGGAAGGCAGCTTTCTCTGTCTTGTCATTGCTTTCTCCTGGCACATAGAATAGTGCCTGGCCTGATACACGTTTTTTGACTGACTGTCTGATTGACAAAAGCACTGAGCACAGTGCCCGGCACACAGTAAGTACTCGATATCTGTTAGCTGTTTTGTCATCATCATCACAGGCCTCTATTCAGTTATATATCTGTTGACCTCCCCTGCTCTTTTGGCTCTCTCTCTCTCTCACTTTCGTTTTATTATTGTTATCTTTTTCTTTCTCAGTTTTATATCTTAGCACCAGCAGTATGCTTGGCACTAAACTGATTTTGTTGAAATCTATTTTTATTACAACAAATAATAATCAACTGTTATAGACCTCTGATACTTTGGGAGGTAGCTTTATCCCCCCTTTTATCTCTCAATTTTGACTTTGGGAAAAGAAAGAATCAGATTTCTTGCAAAAAATTGGTTATAAATTTCTCAAGTTATGCATATTTCCTATAAAACAAATGTAAACTGGCAGCCTGGAGGTTCAATATAGCACTTGGATGTGATTTGTTTTGCTCAGCAACATATTAAAGTTTTTTCAGCATACATTTAAAAATCAAAAGAATTCACAGTTTTACTTGGAAAAAAGAAACTACATTTTAAGTTTCTCTTCAAAAAAAGAAAAGAAGAAGATCTGGATATAGCGAGTTCAATTTCATGCAACAATTGGCTGGATCATGAGCCCTTGAGGTTGCCCTAGTCCCAAACTATTCATTCTCAATCATTTGTTACATGCCTGGATCCCTGGAAGAATTTGAGCTTGTAATTCCTATTGTAAAGAATGTTTCCATACAGAGAATCTTTTTTTTTTTTTTTTTTTTTACACCTTGTTAGATGGAATTAGAATTTCCCAGCTCATCCGATCCAGGGTCCTGGTTTCATTTGATGAACTAGGAGTTAGAGTAGGTATTTTAAGAAAGGCACCTAACTTAGATATAATGGAGCCGAGTAGGGGGCAAAAGGTAGGAAAGGGACAGATTTTTATGGGACAAGAGATTTATTCAACCTTATGGATGCTCTATTTTCAAAAAGAATATACAATTATAAATTTTAAAAATAGTATCTTTCCCAGGGCATTAAAAGAGGGTAGATCAACGGCAGGGCCTTGAGGTTTAAGAATCATGAGTTCTACGGTAAATCCACTTCTGATAGGAGTAAGGAAGGAAAAGAGAAGGAAGCTCTATAAGAGAAGGAAGAAAGCTTTATAAGCAATCATCTAGGCATGAAACATCTGTGCTTACTACAATATCAAACATGAAACTCAAGACCTGCTCCGTTAAATGGATAGAAGCTGAAGCACGGGCTTTGTGCCAAAGCATACTGTTACTTTTTTTTTTTTTTTATTATCCACTTTATTCTGGGGGTAATCCTTTTCTTGGATCTAAGGATTCTTAGATCCCCTGCAGCCTGAGTTTCCCAGGCTCCCATGGCAGCTGGGGTTGGCTAACCAGAGCCACTAACTTGAGGTGGGAGGAGGTGAGAAACCAGGGAGTTTCTCTCCCTCCCTCTCTGTCTGGATGGCACCTCCAGAAGCAGCTGTCTCCTCAGTGGTTCTGTCTCCCTTTGGATGAACCCTTCATGGGTCTAGCTTCCAACAAGATACTTCTGCCTCTAGTTCTGCTCACGAGCCCCTTCCCTTTGTCTCTCCACCAGAGGGGTGGTGGACCTTGCTGCTGGTGGCTCATCTCTGGGTTACCTCATTGTTCCCTCTTTGGCTTTTCAGCTCCTCTGTCACCCGTGTAATCAATTCCCTGCATTAAAATCCTCTTGTTTTAAATACTCAGGGTGGATTCTCTTTTTCTATTGGAATCTGACTGATGTTGAGACAATTTTGTAGAGTCTTATTACCACACTGTACTCATGCTTGATTCTATCATCTTACTATTGCTATTATAAACTGTAATTTTTTAATATAAAATCTTTATACTTTTGTCACCATATTCTTTACGTCATGAATTGAGTTTGTTTATTGGCCTGTTTGATAATTTGAAAGTATTTTTTAACTATCCAGCCTATGATAAACTTTGGTTGTATAAAAGAGTGATCTTCCTTATGCAGATACTATTCATAGAGTAAATCTTATGAATGAGATATTGAAATACCAAAGAAGTCTCCAAATGTTATTTTTATAAAGCATATGCACTTACTATGGGTCTAACATAAAACCTGTATTGGTTGTTGATATAAATAATTCTGGGTTATAATAAGTAGTTTTTATTATGAAAAATTTCAAACATACACAGAGTAAATAGAATTGTATAATAACCCCAGTGTTACCATCATCTAGCTTCAACGATGATCAACATTCTGACATTTTGTATGATCATCTATACCCCCATCCCACCACCACTCCTCCACATACGTAGACTTTTCAGATTGACTTCTTTCACTTAGTAATATGCATTTAAGTTTCCTCCATGTCTTTTCATGGCTTGATAGACCTTTCCTTTCCTTTCCTTTCCTTTCCTTTCCTTTCCTTTCCTTTCCTTTCCTTTCCTTTCCTTTCCTTTCCTTTCCTTTCCTTTCCTTTCCTTTCTTTCCTTTCTTTCCTTTCCTTTCCTTTCCTTTCCTTTCCTTTCCTTTCCTTCCCTTCCCTTCCCTTCCCTTCCCTTTTCCTTCCTTTTCCTTTCCTTTCCCTTCCCTTTCCTTTTCTTTCCCTTCCCTTCCCTTTTCCTTCCTTTCCCTTCCTTTCCTTTCCTTTCCTTTCCTTTCCTTTCCTTTCCTTTCCTTTCCTTTCCTTTCCTTTCCTTCCCTTCCCTTCCCTTCCCTTCCCTTCCCTTTTCCTTCCTTTTCCTTTCCTTTCCCTTCCCTTTCCTTTTCTTTCCCTTCCCTTCCCTTCCCTTTTCCTTCCTTTCCCTTCCTTTCCTTTCCTTTCCTTTCCTTTCCTTTCCTTTCCTTTCCTTTCCTTTCCTTTCCTTTCCTTTCCTTTCCTTTCCTTTCCTTTCCTTTCCTTCCCTTCCCTTCCCTTCCCTTCCCTTTTCCTTCCTTTTCCTTTCCTTTCCCTTCCCTTTCCTTTTCTTTCCCTTCCCTTCCCTTTTCCTTCCTTTCCTTTCCTTTCCTTTCCTTTCCTTTCCTTTCCTTTCCTTTCTCTTCCCTTTTCCTTCCTTTTCCTTCCTTTCCTTTCCTTTCTGTCCCTTCCCTTCCCTTCCCTTTCCCTTCCCTTCCCTTTCCTTTCCTTCCCTTCCTTCCCCTTCCCTTTCCCTTCCTTTCCCTTCCTTTTTCTTCCCTTCCCTTCCCTTCCCTTCCTTTCCCTTCCCTTCCTTTCCTTTCCTTTCCCCTCCTTTCTTTTCCTCTCCTCTCCTTTCCTTTCCCTTTTACTTCCCTCCCCTCCTTTCCCCCCTCTCCTCCCCTCCCTTCCCCTCCTCTCCTCTCCTCTCTTCTTTCTTTTCATGCTGAGTAATGTTCCATTGTCTGAAATGTTATTTAACCATTCACCAACTGAAGAGCATCTTGGTTGCTTCCAAGTTGTGACAATTAGGAATAAAGCTGTTATAAACATCTATGTGCAGGCTTTTTGTGTGGATGTAAGTTTTCAATTTTGGGTAAATACCACGGAGTATGATTACTGAATTTAATGGTTATTAATAATTGATCCAGTTTCTTTACTAGATATAAGATTATTCAGACTGTCCATTTTTTCTTGTGTGAGTTTTTGTAGATTATGCCTTTGAAGGGATTGGTCCGTAGCATCTAGGTTACCAAATTTGTGGGTATAGAATTTTTCATAATTCCTTTTTTATCCTTTTCATATCCATGGGTTCTGTATGAATGTTTCTTCTTTCATTCTTGATGTTAGTAATTTGTAAACTTCTCTTCTTTTTTCTTAGTTTGCCTGACTAGAGACTTACCGTTTTTATTGATCTTTTCAAAGAATCAGTTTTTTATTTCACTGATAGTCTCTATTGATTCCATTTTTTAATTTATTCATGCTTTAATCTGTACTCTTTATTTTTTTCCTGCTTCCTTTGGATTTAATTTGCTTTTCTTTTTCTAATATCTTATGATGAATACTTAGATTATTGATTTTTAGATCTTTCTGTCTTACTAATATAGAAATTCAATACTATAAATTTCCCTGTAAGCACTGCATCCCACGTAATTTTGATAAATTTTATTTTAAAATTTTATTGTTAAAAATTTTAATTTCTCTTGATATTTCTTCTTCGACCATGTGTGTTTAGAACTGTGTTGTTTAATCTCTAATAATTCTCCAGGTATCACTGTTTTCTCCTCCTTTAAATTTGCTAAGACATGTTTTATGGCCCAGAATATGGTCCATCTTGAATGTTACAAGGGAGCTTGAGAAGAATTCTTAATCTGCTGTTGTTAGAAGTAGTCTAGAGATGTCGACAACATCCAATTAATTGATGGTGCTGTTGAGTTTAACTATGTGTTCACTGATTTTCTTCCTGTTGTATCTTTCCATTTTTGATAGAGAGATGTTAAAGTCCCCAACCATGCTGATGCATTTCATTTATTTCTCTTTGCAGTTCTATCAATTTTAGCCTCATGTATTTTGATGCTCTGTTGTTAGACACATACACATTAAGGACTGTTATACCTTCTTGGAGTATTGAACTCTTTATCAGTATGTAATGCCCCTCTTTATTCTTAATAACTTTCCTTGCTCTGAAGTTGGCTCTGAAATTAATGTAACTACTGCTTTCTTTTGATTAGTGTTAGCATGGTATATCTTTATCCATTTAATTTTAATCTAGATGTGACTTTATATTTAAAGTAAGCTTTTGTAGTCAACATGTAGTTGGATATTGTTTTTTTTAATGTTTTTTTAAAAGATTTTATTTATTTATTCGAGAGAGAGAGAATGAGAGATAGAGAGCACGAGAGGGAAGAGGGTCAGAGGGAGAAGCAGACTCCCTGCCGAGCAGGGAGCCCTATGTGGGACTCGATCCCGGGACTCCAGGATCATGACCTGAGCTGAAGGCAGTCGCTTAACCAACTGAGCCACCCAGACACCCTGGATATTGTTTTTTTACCCACTCTAACAATCTCCTGTCTTTTAATTGGTGTATTTAGACAATTGCCTTTTAAGGTGATTATTGATACAGCTGGATTAATATCTACCATATTCACTACTCTTTTCTATTTGTTGCCATTGTTCCTTGTTCCTATTTTTGTCTTCCTCTACTTGTTCTGCTTTTATGTTTTTTTTTAATGGTCTTTTTTGTTTGTTTTTGTTTTTAGATTTTGTTTATTTATTTGACATAGAGAGACACACACAAGCAGGGGGAGTGGGAGAGGGAGAAGCAGGCTTTCCACTGAGCAGGGAGCCCAATATGAGGCTCGATCCCAGGGTCCTGGGATCATGACCCCAGCCAAAGGCAGACACTTAAGGACTGAGCCACCCAGGCGCCCCTTTGCCCTTTATGGTTTTAACTGAACATTTTATATGATTCCCTTTTCTTTCCTCTCTTGGCATATCAATTGTATTTCTTTTTTCTTAACTTTTTTAGCGGTTGCAAAAGTTTGCAATATACATTTATAACTAATCCAAGTCCACTTTCAAATGACACTATATTTCTTCACATATACTAACAAAATATTTCTAATTCCTCTTTTATATCCCTGTATCATCACTATCATTCATTTCACTTATAAATAAGCATATATACATGCATAAACATACATAATCAAATACATTGTTGCTATTATTATTTTGAACAGTTACTTGATAGATCAATTAAGAATACAAAAATTATTTTACCTTTACTTATTCACTCTCTAATGTTCATCTTTATTTATGCAGATCTATGTTTCTTGACCTATATTATTTTCATTTTCTCTGAAGAATTTCTTTTAACATTTCTTTTAAGGCAAGTCTACTGGCACCAAATTCCCTCAGTTATTGTAGTTTGAAAACATCTTTCTCCTTCACTTTTGAAGGATAATTTTGAAGGGCACAGAATTCTAGGTTTTTTTTCTCTCAACACTTTAAATATTTCACTCACTTTCTTCTTGCTTTCATGATTTCTGAGGAGTCAGATATAATTGTTTTCTTTGCTCCTCTGTAGGTAAGGTAATTTTTTCCTCTGCTTATTTTTCCCCCCAGAAAATTGCTTCTTGATCTTTGATTTTCTGAAGTTCTAATGTGGTATATATGCCTAGGTGTAATTTCTTAGCATTTATCCTGCTTGGTGTTCTCCAAGCTTCACAGATCTTTGGTTTCGTGTCTGACATTAATTTGGGGAAATTCTCAGTCATTATTATTTCAAATATTGCTTCTGTTCCTTTCTGTCTTTCTTCTCTGACTGGTATTCCAGTTATAGGTATTATTACACATTTTGTAGTTGTCCCACAGTTCTTGGATATTGTGTTCTTTTTCTTTGAGTCTTTTTTCTCCTTATTTCTTAAGTTTGGTAGTTTCTAATGTCATATCCTCACCCTCAGAGATTCAATGAGCCCATCAAAGGCATTCTTCATTTCTGTTACAGTGTTTGTGATCTCTAGCATTTCTTTTTGATTCTTAAAATTTCCATCTCTCCGTTTAAATAATCCATCTATTTCTGCATATTGTCTACTTTCTCCATTAAAGCTCTTATCATGTTAATCATAGCTTGAAAAAAAATTCCTGGTCTGATAATGCCAATGTTCTTGCCATTTTTGGCTCTAGTTTTGATGCTTGTTTAGGCTCCTTAAACTATAATAGGTTTTTTTGTTTGTTTTGTTTGTTTTGTGTGCATGTGTATGTTTTGTCTTTTAGTATGCTTTGTAAATTTTTGTTAAAAGGCAGACATGTAAAAGGAACTGCAGTAAATAGGCCTTTAGTAATGTGGTGGTAAGGTGGGGTGGGAAGATGAAGCCTTCTATAGTACTATGATTCGGTCTCAGTGCTTTGGTGAGGCTGTGGCCCTGGGCTATGAACTTCACTAGTGCTTTTCAGGTGCCCCCTGCCCCCCTTTAAGTAGAACAAAATGGTTGGTGGGGGCTTGAATTGTGTATTTCCATTCCCCTATGTGGATGGCTAGAAGGGGCTGGAGTTGGGTATTTCCCTCTTTCCCCCGGGCATCTGACATCACCCCAGCAGTTTATGTTCTGATAAAATAATTTCTTCTGACGGCAGGCCTTATTTAGAAGGAAAGAGTGCTGTAGCATATTTCAAAATTGTCTCTCTTTCCCTCCCCTCCTGAAAGCTCAGGGGATTTTTCCCCTGATATTGACTAGGAGGACCCTTTAGAGCTCCTAAAAGTGGAACAAAAGTGTAAGAGCTTCCCTCTGACTGGGTCCCTCTGCAGTTTTTCTCTCTCAGGTTTGTCCACACTTAGCCTCCAGCAATTTGTCAATTATAGTTCAGGTTTTCCTATCCTGATATTGGTCCCTGTGTAGGGTTCTGCTTGTAAGTTTGTACTCAGTTAAGTTGTGATTCTCTGTACTGCCGTCTGTCTTTCCAATTTGGGGGGGGCAGTGATTTGCCCTGTCACCTGACTTCTCAGACAAATATGAGTTGTTGATTTCTAAGTTTGTTCAGCTTTCAAAACTTACTGTTAGGATGAAGACTTTAAATCTCCTTACATACAGACCAGATGTCAGAAGTCAAGTCATTTACTTTGTAGAGGCTCAGTTTCGTTGTATGTAGATACTTTAGTCTGCATCCTCAATAGCAATTTTTTTTTTAATTAAGGGGCCATTCAGGAAAAAAAATCATGCTAAAAAGACACATTTGTTTTTCATTTAAAATGAAAATTATTTTGTCACATCTCAGGAAAATACATATTTATAATTTAAACTGAATATACTAAAGAGGAGCAAATATGGAGGCACTTTTCCAATTATTCATGCTGAAATTGGATCTTAGATCCTATGGAGAAGCTGGGCAAGAGTCATCCTCTGAGACCAACAGTTGCTCATCAAAGGACTACATTCCATTTTAGGTCTAAAATTCCATAGATGCTAAAATCTTATATGATCCCACTACCCATTATAAGATATTTAAAGTCCCAGGAGATAAAATATTGATGCTATTTTAGGGAATGGGAAAATTATATAGATAGTTAATTCTATAGTAAGTCACAATGATAGATATTCAGAAAACTGAAAACCTGTTCTCTCACAGGGAACTAGGTGATAGTTCACTTTTTTTTAACCCTTTAATCAGTTTCTGAAAAATGCGAATTTGCCCATGAGCAAAAAAATCTAAATGAGACATGAATATGGAAAAGCTCCAGAGATGCCATATCAACTGCAGAGCTCACAAGTTGCTCCATCAGAGACTAGACTATTTCAGATCTTCACAGAAACTTTCTGTGAGTATGAGTGAGAGGGATGGAGGTATGAATGGCTACTGGGCTTTTTTTTAAAGATTTATTTATTTATTTATTTGAGAGAGAGAGAGGGTGCATAAGAGCGCATGAGCAGGGGGAGGGGCAGAGGGAGAGGGAGAAGAAGAGAAGCAGATTCCTGCTGAGTGCAGGCATATAAGGGCATGATCTCATGACACTGAGATCATGACCTGATCCAAAATAAAAATCGCTTCACCCACTGAGCCACCCAGGAACCCCTGAATGGTTACTGGGCTTTAAAGTAGGGGGTTCTTAAGGTTGAGATTCAAAGTGTTGAGTGGAGCAAAGGGAAAAGGAAGAAAATAATGATATCATAGGAGTAGCAGAACTAAAAAGATTTTCTGAAGATCATGAATCAAGAGAATGAAATAGAGGGTGCCTGGGTGGCTCAGTTGGTTAAGCGACTGCCTCCGGCTCAGGTCATGATCCTGGAGTCCCGGGATTGAGTTTCGCATTGGGGTCCCTGCTCGGCAGGGAGTCTGCTCCTCCCTCTGACCCTCCTCCATCTCATGTGCTCTCTCTCATTCTCTCTCTCTCTTTCAAATAAATAAATACAATCTTTTAAAAAGAGAGAGAGAATGAAATAGATATGAAAATTTTTGGATTTATATGGGCATCAGCTGTTGAAAGTTTGCGTTCCACACATTGCTTAAGTGGACCCAGATTTGCAAAGGTGAAATGTTGTCCTGCTAATCTAATGCATCTCTTAGCTTTCGAAGACAAGGGAATATATGCCTAATTATTATGGAAGGGAAAGCAGATGAAGATGATGTGGACATTCAAGTGATGGGGTTGTGGGATCTTTGACAATTCAAACAGAAATCCTTTATCTTCCCCAACACATTGAGTGTTCCCTTCTGAAAGGAACTGCTTGACTTTCTGCTCACTATTTTCGTAGTGAGAAAGGAAAATAAACTAATTGCCCCCATAAATTGCATCATGTTCTTCACAATCTCAATTCCTCAAGGAAAACCCCTTTGCTGGCAAACCCAAACAGAATAAAGGTTCCTCTTCTATGTCCCCAAATACTTGTGCGTATCTGTGCCATAGCCCTTATTTATCACTCTGTATGGCAGTGGGTCGCAACTTTTAGGGTTTTGAGCATAGAATTTTTGGCAGAATAGTCAAAGGCATTAACTCATATCTACCAATATAACTGTGTTCATTGGGTAGCACTTCAGCCTTGTGTTATTACCTGAGGGAGTTGTTCAACTCACTGATTTATACACTCAGGAGGCAAACTTCTCAAGCTTTTTGGTAAAAGCACAATTTCTCAAAGGCGGTGGCTTACTATTTCATCTTTTACTCCTCACAGTTCTTATCCTACAATATACCACATTTTCATGAGCTCTTCAACACCTCATCTGAGCTCATTGTATATATCCTACTTAGGATTAATAAAATGAAATTCTCCAAATGATCCAACTTTGGCACATAACTATGAAAGATTCAGAGCACACCAGTGTCACTTCATAGTGTTTGAGAACCACTGTTATGTCAAAATAGTTGTGGGGTTTTTTGACCATCTATTATGATCAAATAAATGAATGATTTGAATTGAGCATGAGATACTATAAATATTAAGTCTATATCTTACAAACAGAGAAATTTAAGGGACTTTAAAAAATATGCCATGCTCTAAAATTTGGGCGTTTAATTTTTAATTCCCATAATTCTTCGATCTAAACCACCACTAATTTTCAGAACGCTCATATAATTTTTTTTTTTTTTGTAAACATGCTTTCCCTTTCTTCCTTCATCTGGTATCTTCTTTGTCTTTTGCTTGACAAAAACATTCCTTAGTTTCTTTCCTAAAGTTTCAGTTCAGTAGAACTCAGAAGTTACAAAAACCTTAGCATGAGAAACTTCAAAACATTAAACTTTTTTTTTTAAAGCTGAAGAATGTATTTTTTGGGGTCTGCCCAGGAGAGTTCATTGTTGCAAAGCTGGTTGTGACACCTAAATAATTAAGCCATAACCAATATATGTGTGAAATTACTGCCTTAAGCTCGCCTTGGTGACTGTTTGCCATTAAATTAGTAGAATAAATAATTTACACCAAAATGTAGGCCTGAGATAACACCATTAAAACTGATAGGACTTGTTCATTAATTGTAAGAAATTAGATGAAACACAATTCCCTAAGTGTGAGCTCTCCTGTGGTATAAATGTATGTTAGTTCTATACTTGCATGAAGGAATAGATGAAGATCCTGAAATCACTCTGTTGATGCACTATCTAATTGAGTATGGTGTGTGTAAAGCATTGTACTAAATATACAGGGAAGAAAGGGGGAGCATCTGTGTGAAGCTTTAAAATGATTAGAAGTGATCCAACGAGAACAAATTTTTTGGATGGAAAAAAAATAGAATTACTTATTTTTGTTTTCAGTTTGTGGCAATGGTTCTTGAACTTTTCTTGGTCTAAAATCATCAAGAGTACTACCCCAAGAGAAAATCTGATTCAGTAAGTCTAGGGTGGGGCCCCAGAATATTCCTTTTAAACAAGCACTGTAGGTGAGTGATCCTGATACAAATGGTTAATGGACCAAATTTTAAAGAAGCATAGTTCTGTGCAATTTGATGGGTTTGACCACCTTGCCAAAGGTCCATCTTGTTTACTTGCCCAGCTCTGGTAATTAGCTTGGTGCTTTCATTTAATAAATATAGTTTCTCCAAAGAATACATTGTGCCTAGCTCTGTGCATAAAGTGGTCAATAAGGCAGGTGGAGCTTTGACTGCTTGGGTAGAGGGGACAGTTTTCAACACTTCACCTCTTAGCACATTCTCTGAAAGTGGTTCTTTTGCAACAATTTCAAGGTAATATATTGACATACTGGTGGGGACTATGATAAAAAGACGTCAAAGAAAGCAGTACAAACCAAAAGTTAGAATGTCTGATACATAATGGAAATAGTGCTCACAGGGTGAGTATCTTAATCTGTCCAGGCTGCTATAACAAAATGCCACAGATTGAGTATCTCAAACAACAGAAATTTATTTCTCACAGTTCTGGAGGCTGAGAAGTTCAAGATCAAAGCACCAGTTTGGTTTCATTCTGGTGAAAGCCTTCTTCCTGGCTCATAATGGGTGCCTTCTCTATGTGTCCTCACATGGTGGAAGGGGGGTATAAAGGAAAAACTCACTTCTGTCTTTCTCCTTTCCTCACACACTACTACCACATTCACAACCCTTTGGACACCAGATGTATGGATTTTTTTTCCCCTACTCCAAGCAATTCTCTGTGACACCAGCTGGGTGTTCTACAATTCAATTCAATTTTGACTCTAATTGGAGTTAGCACAGACTCTACAAGTTGAGAGATGAGTCCTAAGAGACTGCCCCCCCACTTCAGATACCAATCTCAAGTAAGAGGTCCCCAGGTCACCTCCAACTTCTGTCTGACTTGGCTATAAATCAGAGGTTCCCATGAACCTCGCCTCCCTTGAATTGAATTACTTTCTAGAACAAACACAGAACGCAGGGAAACACTTACTTATATTTACCAGTTTATTATATAATATAGGATATGGAAGAACAGCCAGAAGAAGAGATACATAGGGTGAGGTCTGGAAGTGTCCCAAGTGCAGGAACTTCTTTCCCCATAAAGTTGGGGTGTGCTCTACCCTCCTGGTACATGGATGTGTTTGATCTTTCTGGTGACCAGCCCCCATCCTGAAGCTATCCAGGAGCATACCATGAGTTGCCTGATTAGAACAAAAGACACTCCCATCACCCAGGAGATTCCAAGGCCTTTAGAAGTTCTGTGTCAGGAACCAGGTCAAAGATCAGATATTAGAACAAAAGATGCTCCTAGTGCTCTTGTCACTCAAGAACTTACAAAAGTTTTAGGAACTCTGTGCCAGGAACCAGGGGCAGAGACCAATATATGTATTTTCTATTATTTCACAGGGGGCTAGCAAACTTTCTGCGGCCTCCTTTACAAAGACACTGATCTTATTTACAAGGGCTTCACTCTCATGACCTAAGAACTTCCTTAAGGCCCCACGTCCTAATACTATGCCATTAGACATTAGGATTTCAACCTATGAATGTTGGGGGTGGGGGGACACAAACACTCACATCATAGCAGTGAGACAGATAGGAAAGAGTTATGTTGCCTTCTTTATGTTTTGCTTCCCCATGAACCAACAGGACTGACCTGATTTCCTGGTCTAGACCTCCCCTAAGGATGCTCTCCTATTGTTAGAACCAGGGGGTATCCCAGCCTGGTGGAAGACAGAGTATCAAACAGATAGTTTTCAGGCTGATGTATTATATAAAAGATGCTAAGGTAGCATGTAACAAGTTTGCTAATTTAGTAAGAGGTTGGGGGTAGGGGGGACATTGTTGAGGAATTTCTGTTTGAGCTGACAGTTGAAGTCGAATTTAGCTAAGCCAAGAGTGTGGGAGGGGAGATGATGTGGAGGGGGGGAGGTTTTCATGGAAAGCAAACTGAATGGTGGGGTGACTTTGAGAAAGAAAGCCTAGTTTGTGACAAAAGCTGAAAAACCAGTAAGGCTGGATCTTTAGAGAGTGATGGGAGATAGGCTGAAAAGATAAGCAAGGGTCAGACCAAGGAGAGCTTTGCAAGTCGCTGGAGATTTAAGCTGAGTGACTAGGCACTTAATAAATATTGTGAGGGAATATGGCGGACTCTCCTAATTTTCTCCACCCCTCCCCACTTCTTATATGCTGAAAGGGCTCCAGTTTGAGTTCAACAATATATCCAGCCCCAGGTGAATTAAGGTAGGTCTAATACAGTTGTGTCTATTTTCTTCCTGTTTGCTGGCTACTTATTATCCCAGCCTCCCTTGTGTTGAGGAGTGGCTTACATATGACCTGTATCTGGCCAATCAGATGTAAGTTTCCCTTCACTGCTGTAACAAAATGTTACAAACTCAGTGCTTTAATGAACAACTGTATTCTCTTAAAGTTCTGGAGGCCCAAATTCTGGAATACGTCTCACTGGGCTGCCGTGGAGGTATTAGGAGGGCTCTTCCCACTAGTGACTCCAGGAGAGACTTGGTTCCTTTGCCTTTTCTAGCTTCCGGAGGCCACCTTTGTTCTTGGCTTATGATTCCTTCCTCACATGGTTTCAACCTCCCGCCAGTCATTGTATCATCTATTTCTCTTCTGTGTCAAATCTCCCTCCGCCTCTGTCGCATAGGGACACTCGTGATTATATTTAGGGCCCATTCATAATCCCCCATCTCAAGATACTTAATCATATCTGCAAAGCCTTTTGCCATATAAGGTAATATTCACAGGTTCTGGGGACTAAGACATGGATATGGTGGGTATTATTCAGCCCGCCTCAAGGCCTCTGGATAAGTTTTTACTTCCTGATAATTGGAGAGTCCTTTTTTCAGTCTTTCCCTTCCTTGTTAGGAATTTTTTGGGGAAGAGACTTTATTTTTTGCAGCCATAGTGTTTTATTAAATTTTTTTAAAATATATTTTTCCAGCTCTAGTGAAGTATGACTGACAAATAAAAATTGCATATATTTAGGTTGTAAAATGTGGTTTTTTTGAAAGTGTACAATGTGATGATTTTATGTATATATGCTGAAATGATTAACACAATCAAGTCAATTAATACATCCATCATCTCCCACAGTTATTTTATCTGTGTGTATGTGTGCCTGTGCTAAGAACACTTAAGATTTACTCTCTTAACAACATTCAGGTGTACAATACAGTATTATTATCTATAATCACCAGAACTTAATCATCCTATAATGGAAAATTTGTACCCTTTGACCAACATCTATTTTCCCACCCACCAGCCACTGGCAACCACCATCATACTCTGTGGTTCTTTGAGTATGATTTTTTTCGATTCCACATGCAAGGGATCAATACAGTTTTTTTCTTTCTTTGCCTGGCTTATTTACTTAGCCTAATGTCCTCCAGGTTCATCTTTGTTGAGGCTTTGATGCCTAGAGCTGCTACAGCCATTTTATAACCAGTAAATGACATCAAAGGATGAAACCCCTGCATATGAAGGACTGAAGAGCCTGGGCTTTTGAGAGCAATATTCAGCTGCTGAGCAGAACCTTGAACAATATGCCTCCAAACTTCCTGTTAGGTAAGATCATTGTCTTTTCTGTTTAAGTCACACTTAGTTGCTATTATTACTTGCAGATGAATATATCCTCACTGCTCCATTTGACAAATGAAGTTTGGTGCTTTTTGCAGCCAGGAAAATATTATGATCAAGACCTTAACACTGTGAAAATAAAGGAAATCTCATTTAAAACGAAGTTGGGAAGCCCTGAAGGGGGACCTCTTACACACTACCATTCACCGTAATTAGCATACCACACATTCTCCAACAGCAAGAAGCTTAGTTTACAAACAGCTGGAGCAAGGAAAAATTTCTCCTCGCCTAACAACAGCGCAGCCAATGAGAACTCAGTGAAACAGTCCCTCTCAGCTTCTGCCTGTTCCCTACAAAAGCAAGCCCCTCCCCTTTGTTTTCCAGACTTGCATATAGCTTACCATAGTTCGCTTGTCCCAAATTGTAATTCTTTTTCTTTTCCCAAGTAAACTCATTTTGCTGGTAAAATAACTGGCTCTTTTGTTTTTTTTAAGGTGAACAATTTTTTTTTTAAGATCTTATTTATTTATTTGACAGAGAGAGAGAAAGAGAGGGAGAAAGAGTGCTCATGAGCCAGGGGAGGGGCAGAGAAGCAGACTCCTTCCTGGGTAGGGAGCCAGATGTGGGACTCGATCCCAGCAGTCTGGAATCATGACCTGAGCTAAAGACATCATGACCTGAACCAAAAGCAGACACTTAACCGACTGAGCCACCCAGGCACCCTAAGGTAAACAATATTAATATAGAAACAGAGACTTTCAGGGAAGGGGGGAATGAAGAGAACATCTGGTTCAGACTTTCTATTTTAAAGATGACTAATTCGAGAAAGATTATTAATTTGAGGCTCAGAGAGGTGATAGATTTTTGCAAAATCAACAGCCAAAATTTAGTTCACAACCCTGATTACAATTTCATCACCTGGCTCCTGCTTCAATAATATTTCCCCAACCCATGAAACCTCGGAACAATAGAAATAGCTTTGAGGGGAAAAAGGGCAAAGAACAAACATCTTATGCTTTCTTTGCGATGAAGGCTTGAACCAGGTTTCAAGTTCTTCTAACATAATATAATTTAATGGGGAGAGCTCTTGACATTAAGAGGGAAAATTTATATTTAAAAGGCTAGGACCGTGGACCGTGACACAGTAAGGCACTTTAAGGATGTTGGCAAAGAAAACCAAGAGTAACTGATGGTTGTAATTACACAAGAACAAAGAAGTTGAGTCTCTAGAATTAAAGGTGTTTCAGTGTCATTGATGCTCTGGGGGAGTAGGCACCTGGATTTTCCCCCCCCTCGGGACAGCTTTATCCAAATAAAACACAGTGTGTTTCATCACCCATAATGGAAAGTGCCTGTCACTCCTTGAACATCGTCATATGGTTGGTGGCCGGTGGATAATGGAGCACTGAGTGTCAAGGTGACTGGCTTTCAATGCACACAAAACTAAAAATTATAGACCTGTCATTCCAGAGGCAGGCCACAATTAGCTGTCTATGCAACTTGAAATTTCCATTTTGCCAGCTGAGTAATCAGTTGACTGGAGTTTCTCATTTTGGATGCATTTCCAAGCCTTTTGTGGACTGCTCTTTTAAAATGTGGATTCTGAGGTAAATAAACAGTGCACTTAATCAGATGTATTCTTTTTAGAAACACCCTCTTCCCAAACATATAGGCAAACAACAATATTGTTATACTAGTAACAATAGTAATGTGAGGAAACAGTATAAGCCTTGGGTACTTCATTTAGAGATAGTAAAAGTTCAAGCCAAAAAATAAGAATCATGCCTTAATATCTGGGATCCAGGGTTGAGAAAGTGAAACAGATTTTTGCAGCAGGTAACTTGATAAGGTCACCAACGAAGAAGTAAAATCAGCACTAGAAGTTAAAACTTGGGAATTTCAGTTTTAGAAATAATCACTAACTCAAAACTATCTGTTTGCCTGTTTTCTATCTAGATTTAGTTTCTAATTCTCTGTCTGGGTTCTATCTTTTCTCTACCCTAGTCTTTTGGAGCTAGAAAAAAATGATGCCAAAATGGGGTCTATTGAAAAATTATATTGCAATTTTCATTCAGTTGCTGTAAGTGCAGTAAACTCCAGGGCTCTACAATCTGAGATCAGATTCTAGAGCATTTATTTATTTATTTTTTTTTAAGATTTTTTTTTTTTTATTTATTCATGAGAGACGGGGGGAGAGAGAGAGAGAGAAAGAGAGGCAGAGGGAGAAGCAGGCTCCCAAGGAGCAGGGAACCCAATGTGGGACTCGATTCCAGGACTCTGGGATCACAACCTGAGCCGAAGGCAGATGCTCAACCATCTGAGCCACCCAGGTGCCCAGATTCTAGAGCATTTAATTGGACATGGATTTTTACCCTTCTTGTCCCTTGTCCCCAATCCACATTACTCTCCCCCTCCCGTGGATGGTCCCTGTCTGAATTTAAATTGCCAAGCCATGAGGACACAAATGAAGTTGACAATCAATACAAATTGACGAAAAGATCAAAAGTCTGAGATCAGAAGTCTTTGAGTGAAATTCTCTCTACAAGTCTTGGAAATCTCATGGTTTTATTTAACTTTCCATCATGGTTTTAATTATCGGTAGTGTTAGTCAAGGTTGCACGGAATAGAAGAGATTTGCCCAATAGAGTAAAAGAACTGAATTTGTATTGTATTGAAAGAGGTCCTAACTAGACTGCTGATGGTGGAATATTGACTATTCTATTGTTTTTGAGTGACTGAGTGTCATATTTTACTGGGAATTGATTTCTGAGCCTCAGTCAAGGAGTGATTGAATTTGCAATTAGAGTCACTCTGTTGTGTAACTCAGATTATGCAAAGATCATTCTGAAACAGCAACTGAGATATAACCTAAGTTATAGGTTATATGGTGTATGTCTTCTCCTTAATTTCTCTGCCTTTGCCTCTGTCTCTGTCTCTCTCTCAATTTTTGGTGTGTATTCAGTTTTTAAAGGACCAAAAGACCTTTTTTTCATCTCTCCAGGAAAAAAAGGACATAATCTAGAATTACGGGAGACTTGACTATCTGTTTTATAAGAATCTACACCTAGCAATTGTTTAATATTCTGTCTCCCATCTAAAAAATAGTAAGCTTTGTCCCTGATTCCTAACGATTAGCACAAAAAGGGAACAGCTTTTCAAAGCTAAGACAGAATCTCTTTAATTCCAACAATGTCCATTTAAGAAATATAAACTGTGAAGATAAGCAAAGGCTATGTTCTCTAAAAGGAAGCATTTTCAAATGAACAGAACAAGCAAATGCGGACTTAATTAGGTAGAGTCAGATGGGTATCAATTATTCACCTTTCCAGGGCCAGAATGGTGATGCTAAAGAAATGAAATAAGGCATGCTATTAGCTTCTCTCCTTTCTTTTCTGGAGCTGCTGTTCTGATCTGAACTGGCTGAAGATGTGATAGCAGGAAGACAGAATGAAAATTTGCCCTTCCCTTCACAATTGGGGGTAAAGTGTTTTTGGAAAGTGTAGTATCCTCCATTGAAATAAAATGTTATTGATTATCTGCTTTGAGACATAAGGAACTTTCTTATGTTTGGAATATGCACATACTATTCTGTTATGCCTTAAAACTAGCTAAATAAATACCTTAAAAATAGCTAAATAAACTTTGTCCTCATTTTCAGAATTCCATGTATTCTAGACTTAGTATTTGGGCTAGTAGCCAAAGTGGCCAATAATTCAAATTGATGGTAATCATTTAGAGACTAGGACTGTTTACTTTTGCACAGTCTCTTTTAAAAGCATTCTTGCACATCTGCTCCCTTACCCAAGTGAGATTGCATGATGCACATGCAGTCTACCAATGAAATATACTTAACTCCAGCACAGTAAGGGATCAGCACTTATGTGAGTACCAAAAATGTGTTAGCTTCAAGTGGCAAAATGTGGGGTCCGAAAGAACCTAGGGATAAGGGATTTAGCAAATTTGTGCTCTCGGTCTGACAATGATAATGACTACTTGTTACGTACCTCTCAATATTCATTAAAATGTGTGTGTGTGTGTGTGTGTGTGTGTGTGTGTATTGGGTGGGTGGTGGTAAGAGTGTGTGACAGGATGGGGCTGGCAGGGGTGGAAGCAGAGAGAAACTCATCAACCCTGAGGAGTGTTCCCAAGAAATGAGATGCCTCTGTTATGATGTCCACATGCTAATTATACTTGTACTCTACACACTTTTAATTCTTTAGGTAACCTCATGTTAACTACCTTTTATAGCTGAGGAAACCAAAACTCATGAAGACAAAGTGACTTGTCCCAAATTGGACAGCTTGTCAATAGCAAAGCTGGAGCCAGACTCTAAGCCTCTGACTTTCTGTGTAAGATACATTTTTTTTCCTAAATGAGTTGTTTTAACCATGGGACTCTGAAAATAAGCAATCTTTTCAAAATAGACTGCATCCCTGTAGGTTCTTTCAAATCTCTTAGAAGTTGAAATAATTACATCATCAAGTCCATTATAAATGTCAATCCATTGTAGAAAAATATGATTTCTATATATCTTAATTAAACTATCTTTTAAATTCCATCACAATAAAGGGAAAAAATTATAGATATATAGCATAAGATTCTACTCTTAATTTAAGAACCCGTTTTATTGAGGGAGAGGTATTTAAAAGCTAAAGAATAGAACAGAAGTCAAAAATACCAAATTGACTTGTGCAATGCTGTTTAAGTAGAATTCCTTGGAAAAGCTGGAAACGGCTCAAAGGAATGTATATTTGTAGACATGTGGCAGAAGTTTTCCTTAAACTTGAATCAGCTGATTCTATTTTTAAAAGCAATATTCTTTTTAGTAAGGTCCAGGAATCACATAACAAAGTGTCCCTTCCTTTGTGAGAGTTTTCTTACTAGGCCACAGTTTTCTTAAAAGATTGAAAGATTTATGAAAAATACTGTGACTCATAATAGATACTCCATTTCTATTAAATATAAGAGACTTTTAGTCTCTAAATTAAGAGAAACTCTAAAACACCTCTATAAATATATTTTTTTCATATAAGTTGTTATATTTGTAAAGAAGGTAGGTGAGTCAGAAACAAATGTTATGGAGAAGGTTATTTATAGACAAATATAATGAATACATTAAACTCCAAATTGGTACGGTTCTAATAATGTGTTCTACTTCTCTTCCAAATCTCCTTTCATTACTCTTTTGTAACAGACTTTCTGTATATTATAACTCACTGATGCCATGGTGTTGTTTTTCTGGGGAAAAGTGCCTTTTTTTCCCCCAATGGAAGAGAGGTTAACCAAATTTTATAGCTTAGTTTAACTATTTTTTTTTGCAGATCACCAGTTATGCCATTACTATAAATTATCTTAAAATTATATGTACATAAAGATTGGCCATTTAATGAATGTATTATTCTTTGTTAAGATTATAGGTGGGCTTATATCCCACACTAAAGTGGTCATAAATAATGTAGTGACTGCAAAGTCAGGTTAACATTAAAAGCAGAGTTTTGTGGTGCATCTTAAATACCAGCATTCTAAATCCTCCGGTTTCAAAAAAGAAAAATGACAACAAAAAGTCATGTAGCGGTAGTTTATCCCTAACCTTCCCCTGCCACCGCCCCCCCCCCCCCCAATTCATCTGGCTAAGTTTTGTGGGGCTTTTTCTTTTCATGAAAATTATTCTGTCACATCATGTGCGTGTATCTGTCACTGGATCTGAATTGCATGTGAATTATACCTTGAATAGATGCCCCAAAGTGGAGGAGCGAAAAGGTGCCCCTTCTGAATATTTTAGACTTGTATGAGTTCTCTAATATTTTTGTTTTTGTGCAAGGCCGCTGGTAAGGCGGCCTGGAGCCTTGAATGCTGACAGCCTCCATTAGCATGAATGCTGTTCTCTTATCTCCCCTCGCTCTCCTCCGCTCCCCCCTCGCTCTTTCTTGTCTGACGGCTCCCTGACATCGTTGACAAGGCTGACACCACCAATCAGCTTCGACTCAGCAAGGTCACTGTTCAGACTTGACTCGTGATTGGCTGCAGCGCTTTAGCGTGTTATTACTGTCTGATTTGATCGGAGGCAGGGGGTGGTCTCCAATCAAACAGAGAAAAGGTCCTAGAGAAGGTAATTAAATCCTGTCAGAGGCAATTATCGGTTCCAGGGCCATGACTCTGGCCCTGAATGCAGATGATCTGAAACTGTATTCTTGTAGAAATTCAAGAGGGCTCCTGGCGTGGTTCGGCTAGGCATAAAGCAAGCAGCAGGCTTTCTGCAAACAATGCAGCTCTGTATTTTGAACCTTTCTGTCTTTTTTCCCCTTTACCCGAAGACTTCTGTTTTCACTGATCAAAAATATTCCTTTTCAGGTCACATTCTAATTAATTTAATAGACAAGGTTTCCCTTTCTTGTACATAAATAATGACGAGTTTTACCAAGGAACTTCTGCCCCCAACACGGGCTGTAACAAACAGCCTTTATCAAGGCAAACCAAAGCGTTTAAGGGAAGGACACCAATCTGCAGTTTAGACGGAGGGAGAAAAAAACCTGAAAGCCTCTAACAGGGATGTTCTGCCTGAGGTGGACCCTGTCCTGTCTGTTTATACCTTACCATGCACAGGATGGAGTTTGCTGTTGTGACAAATCTTGAAGTTTCTCCAAGGTAGTCGGTCTCTCAGTGATGGCAGTATTATGCATTGAGGGGCTATAGTTTTTAAAGGACAAAAAAAGGCTGCAGCAGATTTTAGTAAGTGAGGAAAATGCTTCTCTCTACCCCCTGGAAAAATATTTAAGAAAGTTAAATTTTGAAACTGGCCTGGAAAATCAAAACGGAAAGAAAGGAATGTTGTGTTTTTAATTGGGACGGAAAAGCAAACGCAAACTCCGTAGGTACAATTTTGCTTATTTATAGAGGACTTCAGTTTTGTTCCCCTGTGTGATTTCTCTTCAACTGCTATTTGCTATTAAGTAAGCTTTGCAATGTGGTTTTTGCCCAAGAACCTAGCACTACAAAGGGAACCTCTCTCCAGATCCTGAATATTATTAATTGTTCTCAATTATACTAGTCAGTTTAGCATGAAAAACGTTTGATCCAGTATGAAGGTACATCATAAGTTTCTATATCCTCACACATTGGCTGTAACAGGCTTTATGAAATATTGCACATAATAAATGCCAGCCTTCCAAATGGAGAGCCTTGATTTCAACCTTTGTGTTTTGTGAGCATGGGTATTATTTTTGTCAAGAAGAAGATGTCCGAAACACCATTAAAACAATTTCTGTATTGTTGCTGATGAAACAGTTTAACCACTAGGGTTTCTCCCAAGGGAACAGTTAACTTTCCTCTAATCTTGGTTGTTTTCTTTGTTCCTAAAGCACCATATTCCTTAATATGCCTGACTTTATTTGTTTTGTTGAAATATAAACAGATGCTTTAATCAAAACATCATTTAAAAAAAGTAGTCCCTGCTACCAGTCCATTAATCTGGAAGAAGTATCAGGCTAGGAGAGAAATTTGTGGGAGAAGATGTTAATAATAATGAAACTGTTTTGGACACTGGTCGGCTGGATTAAAAAAAAAAACCTCAAGTCCAGATCTGCACACATGACTCTGAAAATGATGTTTAATTCATTCCATATTGCGTTTTTGGAACATCAAAAGCTTCATCAACTTCCCTAATAAAGATAAAATTGATATGTAGATAGAAACAAACTGCCCACAAATGTGGCAGCAGATTTTAGATCATTAGAACTAAGGTTCGCTGCTATTACAGAACTGTTTTGCTTTTCCTCCATCTGAGTGACAACTCTGTTTCACTTATGAACTAAGATGTTTATTTTTATGTGACCAATCATTGTATATTACTGTCTGGTTAGACTACTGGGTTTGGTTTGGTTTTGTATTGAAGTGGTGGCTGTCCAAATGAAAACACCTCTTTTGAAAGAAATCTTCCTCTATGAAGAAAGGAAACATGTTTTGTAAGTAAAATGCAAGGTAAAAAAATTGAAATGTTTTCCCCAAATATTTAAGATCAGTGCTTGCTCCTAAACAAGAAAAAACAAACAGGAGAAAAGAAAGGACAAAAGACTGGACCATGTACCCAGTTTATTGAAGAGCCCCAATGCCTCTTTTAAGCTCCCTCACTAGATGGGGAACTACTTGAGGACAGGAATCATGTCCTACTCCATCTGGTTTGGCCAGAAAACCAATAAATCAAAGACTATATCATTCCACTGACCTTTGTAGGACACCCATATTGGCCTCTGTGAGAGATGACCACTCCCAAGTTGAGATTCTGGAAAGCATCAGTGAGTGTACGGTAGCATTATGTAATCAGAGAAGGAGATTAATTAAAATGTCCTATTGGGGAGTGGACTCTGATCCGAGGGCTGTTCCCTCTGTCAAAGTGTTTAATTTGTGCTCTAAATAAAGATGGGAGCTTCTTTATGCTATTACTTTATTGTGTTAGCATCTAAGCACTAACCATCAGAATTGCTTTAATGCAAAATATCTGAGGTTATTAGAATTATACAGGTGGGCTGTCTGCAAGATGTGTCTTTAAAAGGTTTGTAAACAGGCCCCTCCAGGGGACATTATGTTGTGTTCAATATTAAAATGTATTTTAATATTTACAGTGTTTATGCAACCTTATGTTCAGTGGCTTTGGTCAGCATTGTTGGAATGGGAAAAAAGGATTTGTCTTTTAATCGGTCTTTTCCAGATTTCTGGTGAATTTCCGGTGCAGATTTCTGCACACTGGGTAGGGGGAATACACAGCCCAAACAAAGCCCATTGGGGTACATTTTCAGGGTGGTGCATTTGGGAACAATAAGTTATGAACAGTTATAGGAGCTGGGTATATGGTTCCCTGCCCAACACCAGAATCAGTGTACCCCACTGATTACTGAGTGCACTGAAAATATTGCATAAATAAGATAAAAACCATCTGCGGTTCTTACTTGTAAGTTGGAATTCCTCAGAAGCAATTGAAAAAAAAGAAAAGATGACATGAAAATCACTATTAAGCAATATGTACTGAGAACTATATATTTTTTAAAAGGGGGGTTGGCAGTGAAAAATTAGCTGGGCCTTGCCACATAGGGAATGAAAAAAATTAACTTTCACTGTTTTGTGATGTGGCTGTGAATTCGCTGTATTGCAAGCTGTATATTCACCCCTCAAGGGATCTGAAAACTTATCAGATTTTATTAATTTATTGGCTCTGTGCGGAGGTGTATTGTAAACCAATTTTAAGTACTTCATTTTGGTATTTATTCACTGCTTACTAAAAGAGGCAGCCTTTTCTACAAACCCCGAGGGTTTCCCTAATCAGTTATATTATGCCTTTCCTCAACCTGAGGATATGAAATCTAAATACATTTCAATATTTTATTTGATATTTCTTAATAGGTGTCACCTTCATTCTTGATTTGCAAAATTAGGGACATTTTCTTTCAGCAGCAACAGCAGACTTGCAGATTGAGGGTAGGATTGAGCAAGTGTCCCCTCTTCCTATTTTTAGTAGGTGCCATTTCTTACCCCCTTCTTCTGGAGACAAAAATCTGGAAATGTGGGTACTGGGTTAGAAATGCTAACTTTTTTTTTTAGTTGACCATGGATGTATTTTTTATTTCTCCCTTTCCAGAATTTGTGATATATATATATATATATATATATATATATATATATATATATATATTTGAAGTATAATTAACATACAATATTGTATTAGTTTTAAATGTACAACATAGTGATTTGACAATTATATACATTATGAAATGCTCACCGCAATAAATGTAGTCACCATCTGTCACCGAAGTTATTACACTTTTATTGACTATATTCCCTATGCGGTACTTTTCATCCCTGTGACTTATTTATTTTATCACTGGAAGATTATACCTTTTAATCCCTAGAAATACTCATTTTAGAATGTGAAGTTGGGTGGCAGGATCAGAGAATGGTGGGGAGGAGAGGAGAGCTGTGGTTTGGCACCAGGAGATCTGAAGGCCAAGCAATGGGAATGAAGAAAAGATGGAAGTCATGACGGAGAGGCTGCTGGGAGAGAGATAAGGTAGAGGTGGAAGGTGAAGATAAAAAAAGAACACCTCCTTGGTGAGTGGGAAGGCTGAGGGGCACCCGACTGGAAGTCACAGGAGGCTCTCGGTTCTAGAGCAGGCTCTTCCCAGTTAGCCCCCAGGAATGTAAACTCTGATGAGCCTTGCTCGGCATCTGTCCCATTTCTTTCCCATCAGACCCCCAGTGACACCTGGATCCAGGCAGGTGTTGACATTCTCCAAACATGAGGGCCAATGTCAGTGTCAGTATGAAAATTGCCCCTTGATCAAATTTCTACTAAGAACTTTGAGGTTAGTTTATTTCTTGCCTCTTACCTCTGTCATCTTTAGATATCATTGCAAATTTTTTCTTTCATGGTCTAATACCTAAATTCCTCTGTCCATCTACTACACCCGCCCCGTATTCATTCCCTCCCTTTCCTTCTCCCAACTCCTTGCATAGTATCCCCAGAATTCCACAGTCCATTGCTGACAAACCCCTCTTTCTCTAAAGGGGATTGAGTCTCCTCTTCTCTTGACAGAAACTCTGCTCTTCCTTGAAGACAGTACTTCCTCTGTAGCCATCGTGAGTGGAGGTCACTCTTTCTGAGATATTCCAAGAACTATGGAGCAAGGAGGCCGGAAGAACGTCCTCATCATCACTTCCAAATCCCATGCCAAAAACCTGTGGTTATTTGAGAGCCTATTCCATCTGTCTCTACCATCCTCTTCTCTCTTCTGGCAGCTTCTCATCTCCTGTTCCATTTCCACAGGTAAGAAAAACTTTGTCCCTTGTCTCACCTTCTTCCATATATATGTGGGACTTCTATCATCATCCAGGAAAATTTCAGCAACCACATACAAAGTCTACTGACATCCTTGCCTACACGCTGTGGTAGATCACAAATGACCACAGAGTCTTTGCAGCTCCTGTCATCAAGAGGTGGAGTCTCTTTCCCTATCCTTTAAATCTGTGCTGGCACTGTAACTTTTTTGTCCAATTGAATGAGGCTGAAAGAACACTAAGCTACTTCTGAGGCAGGATCTTAAGATGCCTTGTAGCTTTCTCTCTCTCTCTGTCTCTTTCAGAACACTTCTACCTTGTGAACAGGCTGAGTGTAGCTGATGGGAGAGAGAAACTACATGGAGCAGAGACAAGCAGACCAGTTGAGATCCAACTACCAGGTCCACAAGTGAGGCTCCTCTAGACCATCCAGACCCAGCAGAGCTGCCAACCAACTACAAAGAGCAGAGGTTTCCTCCCAGACCAGAAGAGCTGTCCCAGCCTTTCTGGCTATTCTAGTCATCCCAGCCAACTGACAGAACATGAGCTAAATAATAAATATTTGTGGTTTTCTGCCACTAAGTTATGGAGTGATGAGTTAAACAGCGAAAGTTAGATGAATCCTTTGGTGTCTGGCTCACCTTTTCCTTGTTCTATCTTTGTCCTTGAGAAATTTCTTCATTCACATAGAGGTTTGACTGACATCCTTGTCTTGCATGATTTGGCTTCTTCATCCCTGAAGAAGTTCACCCTCATTTTGAAAAACAAATACAGCTAACATTAATAGGATGTGGAGAAATGGGCAGAAAAGAGTAAGGGGGAGTAGGACTTTGCCTCCAGCTTGTGATCTAAAGAGGTGAAATCTTTTTGGATTGACTGCAGAACTGATGACAAGCGAGTGAGAAACTTTCTGTTAAAACAGAGACACATCTAGACAATTTAATCAAACTTTTTTGTCTAAAAAATACCTTCCCTAAATCTGCCATGGGCCATGCCTCCCCAAATATATATTTCAGAGGCAGAATTGGACAACTGGGGTCAAAGTTTGGTTCAAATATGTTGTAATTAAAGAGGGTTTATAATTATGGGGTCTCAAATATGTAACAATTGGGTGATAACAATAATTTTTTTTCATTGCTCAATAATCGACACCTTGAGATCTGAGGAGATGAGGTGCCAATGGATAAATTTCAATGGCTTCCAGAGAATACGTGGGAGAGAGGAGACCTGAGTGGTGGTAGATATAACAAAATAGGAAATAATATGAGGATGATGGGGAAGTAGGCATAAATTTTTGAGCTAGGGAGCTTGATAAAGAACAGATATCAACAGTGGAGGAAGATGCTGAAGGAGAATGGGCACTGTTGGGCCCTTCATGAATCTCATGAAACAGAAAATTCAACTCTCTGGGCCTCCCTTTTATCCTTGGTAAAATCAGTGGGTTGGATGGGACAGCAGATTTTGACATGCTTACAACCATTTCTTCTTTCCATAACCAGACTTTGATAACCAATTACATCCCACTGTCCTGTTCAACCTGGACGTGGCTTCCCAATTTCCTTCAGTTGAACAATCCAGGCAACTCCATTAATACATTAGAGAAATGAAATATGAGATGAAAACCCATTCCTTTATCCTAGACTAGGTTATCTCAAACAACTTGTACAGTGCTAAACTTCTTTCATGTTTGATGTGGAAATAGCTCAAATCTTCCCTCCATCTCTGCTTTAGGAGATGGTACAAACAGTGGCATATTATAACCTGACCCCTCACATCAAATTGCTTCAAGTTCCAGAAAAAAAAAGTCAGTATAGATATTTGTTCTCTTCAATCTATTTTTCAAAATTCTAAACATAGAAAACAAAAAAAGACACTTAAATTTAATTTTATCAAGATGAAGGGGAAAATTGATTTTTGACCACATTATCAGATATATAGATTTCAAGGAACCAGCATTCAATTTTGTGAGTTTTTTTTTTTTTTCTTTCCCCTATATGTCAGATTGTAAATCAACTTTGGGGATACAATGACTGTTTTTTGTTGTTTTATTGGATTTTTCTTAAAGCAGAACCCAAATCTAGCCTTGAAGACAAAACAAAAGTCTCCTCAAAACACAAAACTAACCCTTCTTTCAAAGATCATCTGCATTTCTCCTCTTTGTTCTGACAGAAACTGGCGCTTCCCAAATGACACATCATGTTGGAAAATTGTGGCACAGGGGCGACACCCAGTTTTTAAAGAAAGCTTATTAACATATCTTGAATAATCTTACCCTCTCCCTATTATACCTTATGATACTTCCCTTGCAGAAATGTAAGTTAAGTCATGTTCTGAATTTTATTTCAGCAAACAACCCTTAATAAAGCCATTATTGAATATATATTGAATATGGTTGAACTATATGAAAAACCTGCCTTCCTAAAACTTACACTGTCTATGGGTCATTTTACACTTTAAAAAAGTATGTTGTGTCCTTTTCACAATATAAATAGAATCAATATTCAGTTTGGAAAACTTGGCAAACACAGAAAACACGAAGGGAAAAAAGGATTCATATTTCTTCCATCCAGAACCTGCTAAGCTTATCATACTTTTATGTCCTTTAGCTCTCCTTCCCCCTTCCTCCCTCCTTTAGTCATTCCTTCCCACCATCTATCTGATACCATGAAGCATCTATTGCTTTCTTATTGTCTCTGTTTTACTTTTAACAACATACTGTTCAAATGCTCCAGATAAATGCATGTTCCTCCTCAATGTTTTCTCCTTGGAAGTTATTTGGAAATATGTTCATCTTTTGCATACTGGTCACTAATTAACTATTATCCATCAATAACTTGAAACATTTTATCAATTAACTATTATTCATCCATACCTTGTAGATTGTGCCTGTCTTGCTTTTTCTGTTCTCTACAATAAATACTAATAACAATAAATGTTCCTTGTATTTGCATAGAACTATTTGAACTCTTTCACACATTATCTTCCTAGAGTGTCATAGCAACCCTTCTGGATAAGTAGGTAGGAAATGGAAATGTGCTCTTATCCTCATTATTATAAATGAAGAAACAGATGCAGAAGTTAACACTAAGCCAGCTAGCTAGTTAGTGGCATAGGCAGGTTAGAGACTGAGTTTCCTAATTCCTATTCAAAACTCTTTCTTGAGAAATACACAACCTTCCAAAAATATATAAAAGGAGTCTTTAAAAAAAAAACACCATATGTATAACATTTAATGTAAAAAAGGGAACTCAAATAGAATTTGCCACTTTGTCAGGCTCAACACATAATTTTGATGTGATGCCAGGATCTAAGGAGGATAGGCACACAATTTCATCATTACACTGAAAATAGACATTTCAAAGTAAGCACGGTGGACAAATTAACTCATCACGGACAGATGATAGTTGTTATTTTCAATTACCTTTGTGAGTTCTTTTCTTAATAATATTACACAGTTGCAACTATCTAATGTTATTTGGTGTCCAGTAAGACATTTGACCTTTAGGGAAGAAAAAAGTCTCTGCGATGCTTTCTTAGTCATGAAAAACTTAATAATATGAAAATCAGTATGCCTTTAAAAATTAAAGTGGGAGGTAAATAAAATAGAATCTAAATTTTTAAATTTACACTCACAGTACGAACAAGAGGCAAGAGTTTTCCAAACTCAGTTTGGCTGCTTTCTGTAGAAATGACATTCCTGCACAGGTGTCTGCTGACTCGGTTTTGGCTTTACACTTGGAAACCCTGCAGAGGTAAAGAAATTTCTAGCTCATGGTTGTCAAGATATTAAACCACTCTTTAAAAAGAAGCCTTTGTGGGATTCTAGTGTACGAAATAGAGAAATGTGGAGCAACCACGGATAAAGCAGGAGTAAAGGGAGGATGAATCCCAATACACATCAAGATTTACTAATATTTATTTATCCATTAATTTTTAAGCATCTGCTGTCCTTGGTGATGGGGACCCTTCCAAGGGCAAAAAGAAACAAGGTACCTGCCCTCAGGAAGCTTAGAGTCTAGTAGAAAAGACAGATATTGATTAGATAATCCTCCTCTCAAGTATAAAACTGCAGTTCTGGCTCTAATGCACAGATGTGCATAATGCCCTAAGAAATTTTAATGGGGCACATGGTCTACGTGAAGAGGCCAGAGAAGTCTTCTCCAAGGGAGTGGTGTTTGGCTTGGATCTGAAAGATTAACAGACATTTACTAAGGAAAGAGGACAATTAAGGTACACTAGGAAGAGGGGAAAATATGTGCAAAGAGGTAAGTAAGAGGAACTGAAAAATAAAAAAAGCAGTCCTGGATCAGGGACAAGAGAGGGATGTATGGAATGAGATGAGCTGGATGGGCAGGTAAGGGCCAAACCCTACGGAGACTAGCTGGCTATGTTAAGGAGTTTTGTCATTGTTGTAAGAACAATGGGTGTAAGAAGCACGACTCAGTTTGCAGTTTTGAGGCGATCACTCTGTGGTGGTACATAGAGCACTTTCGGGGCTGGGGCGGGGCTGTCAGTGGCTGTGAGTGGACAAGTCAATGGATGGGGGCCATGATCCAGGCAAAAGAGAACAAGAGGCACAGTGGAGGCTGTGTGGAGCAGGGGATGGATTAGAGCTGTTTAGAAAGCAAAGTTTGCAGGACTGAGGATATTATGGGAAAGGAGTGAGGGGAGAAGATGTTAAGGGCAGGTTTCTGGCTGGTGTAATAGGTAACGCAACTGATGGCGGGGGTTCATCTCTTTAGAGCAAGGGACAGCAAACTGTCGCCTGTGCACCAAATCTTGCCTGCTGCTTGTTCTTGAAAGTAAAGTTTTACTGGAACACAGCCATGCTCATTTTTTTTTTTACTATATCGTGTGTGGGTGCTTTTCTGTGATACATGTAGAGTTGAGTAACCGTAAGAGAGACTGGCTCACAAAGCCTAAAATATTTATTATCTGGGTCTTTACGGAAAAAGTTTGCCGACCCTGGCATTAGAGAGGGACTACTGGAAAAAACATGAGATTGGGAGGAAGATAGTGAGTTTGATATGGTACACGTGTTTGAGGTGCTTTGAGAAAGCCAAGAGATAAAGTAGGAAGTTACAGACCAGACGCTCTGGGTGGGATAAACGTAGGAGTCAAGCGTATGAAGGCTGTAATGAAGTCATGAGCAGGGATGAAGTCAGCTAGGGGGAGGTTAGAGTGACAGAGAGAAGATGCTTAAGATAGAGCCTGGAGAAACTCCGTCATTTAAAGGCTAGGGAGTGTAGTGGTTAGAGAGAGTGTGATGCCACACCACGTGGCATGACCGAACCCACGTGTCTTAGTTTCCGAGGGCTGTTGCAACAAAATAGCACAACCGGGAGACTTAAAACCACAGAAATTAATTCCCTCACAGTTTGGAGGCCAGAAGTCTGAAATCAAAGTGTTAGCAGTGTTGGCTCTTTCTTAGGGGCTCAGAGATAGAAGCTGTTCATACCTGTTTCTTAGTTTGCGGTGTTGCTGGCAATCCTTGGCTTATGGCTGCATCACTCCTAACCTACCGCTGCTGTCACATGGAGTTCTCCTCATATGTCTCTGGATCTGTCTCTTCTCTTCTTATAAGGGCACCTCTCATATCCGATTAAGGGTTTATCCTATGCCAGTGTGACCTCATATTAATTGAGCTAATTCTATCTGCAATGATTCTATTTGCAAATAAGGTCACATTTCAAGATTTGAGGTGTACTTGAATTTTCGGGGTACACTGTCCAACCCGGTGTACCAGGGGAAAAGATAAGTTCCAAAGGGAAGTGGTGTCAACAGCATCTGATGCTGCAGAGAGGTCTAGAGAATGGTTTCATACTTGTTCTGGTTTATTGGAAAGTAGAGGCCTGTAGAGAGAGGTTAAGTAGATTATACTTAAATGTGGATGTGCAGATTCCCTCCTTGTTTCCAGTCATCCTGGAGTTTTATTGATGACTTGTACTAGAGAGTCCATCTTTATCTTTGAGAGATGGCCCAGTTGGTGTCCCTCGTGTGGCTGAGGGGTCCTGGCTCTGGAGCAATGTGAGAGTACTGATGCCACCTTTGGAATTTCTCTTTTTGATCTTTGCAACCCCTTGATTTCCCTTGGAGATCTTTCCTTAAGTAATACCCAAGCCCTCTCCTGTTTAGAGTGCGCAAGGGCTAATGGGATCACTGGCTGAGGTGAAATGGTTGCAGATGGTAATGTGAAAAGACTAATTTATTTTCAGAGGCTTTTAGGAATTCATGTGCTTTTAATGATAGCTTACTATAACCACAAATCCCTCATTTTCATTCTTTAAAGGGAGAGGATATTGCCCATTATTAACAGCAGAGGAAGATAGGGTAGGCAGCTAATTGACCCAGCAAAGCTGACACAATTGTGGTGGGGTTATGAAAGCTGAAGAATTTTACTATGCTCCTAGGACTTTTGTCTCATTTTTTATATCGACTTTTTTTGACCTCTTGGCGAGCCATTTTCACCTGCTCGTCTCTCTTCCTCAGTCAAGCTTCCGGCTGGCAGGCCCATAGTGATTGGAGGGTTTTCTATGATCTTTTTTTTTTTTCATCAGAATCTGATGCTGCCTGGTGCTCCCACCAGTGGCCTGGTGGCTTATTCTTGAAGGGGGCAAAAATGGGTGGGACTAATTCCTGTCTGTCAGTCTGCTCTGGGGTCCTGTTATCTGCTTCTTAAGCCAAGGGGGTGAGGATGATATGTTGCCTGTCACTAGGGATGAGGGAAAATGGGGGGGGGTAGGAAAGGAAAGATGTGCTTTCTTTTAATATTGACATGAGGGAGGGGAAAAAGTCTTCCGCACCATAAATTGTTAATTTCAGGAGGGAAAATGTTGGTTCCTTCCTTGGCCCTGTAAGCCACCTGGCCTTGGTGGGACCACATTTGTGTAATTCTAATAGGCCAGAGGCACTAAGACAGCGCACAGCAAGGCCAAGAACTCGCCTTTGCTGAAAACTTCCATTCCAACCACCAGCATCTCCACTCCTATTGAATTCTTGGTTCTGCTACCCAAAATTCTGCCTCTGAATTGCAGATTTATTCCTAGAATTTCCAGGTCTTTTCTGAGGGGTTTTTAGAGGGCTACTCTGGCCATATGAACTCTGTCAATGCACTAAATATCTCTTAACCTGTTATTTCCGCTTTATGTGTGTACTTATAAATGGGGTATGATGTCTTCTTTCTAGGGTGGATACGAGAGCTAAATGAAAACACATATGAAAGACACTTCATATACAGTAAGCACTTAATAATTGTTGGTACAGTCATCATTATCATCATTAAAAGGAGAATCCATGGTGAAAGTGCTTTAGATACATATAATAAAATTTGTAGGGTTGATTTCTAGGTAATATTAATTATATCATGTACATTGACACATTTTCCATATTTTATTCTAATTCTACTTTCTGCTGTCACAAAATCCCTTAGAATGGCTGGGGTGCCTGGGTGGCTCAGTTGGTTAAGTGTGTAACTCTTGATTTCCACTCAGGTCATGATCTCAGGGTTGTGAGATCCAGCCCCATGTCAAGCCCCATGTTGGGCTCTCCCCTGGGTGTGGAACCTGCTTGAGATTCTCTCTCTCTCCTTCTCCCTCTGCCCCCTGCCCCCATCCTTGCTCACACGTGGGGTCTCTGTCTAAAAGAAAAATCACTTAGAATGACAATAAAAAGTGATGAATTATTTGGAGGGATACAGAAATAGGCATATAGCAAAAAATAGTTAAGGAAATTGTATTTGCTTTGGTTTTATATGTTGTGTTAGGCATAATCTTCTTTTCATACCCGTGTGGCACCCGTCCATGCTTCTATAGCCTTTTCTATTTCCTGGGAGGCTACCCTCTACGGACTGAAGTTCCCTTGCCTTCTCCTGAGGGGAGGCATCAGTAGAAGATTAGAAGGTTAGAATAAAGTAAGTTCGGGTTCTTTGTTTCCCTGGCTCCTTAGCTGAGGCCATTGTTCCTGTCAGGCAGCTCTCCCTATAATTACAGGTACAGGTGTCTCAAAGCTCCCACAACCTATTCTTCCTCCTTTCTTCCCCATTGTGCCTTCAGGTCTAAGGATGGTAACAGTTGCTAGATGTTGCTGGCATTGCGATATTTCACCCTTCCTTGCAGGCTTCCCTTAACCTTTCCCATACCCTTATAAATAGTCCCTTTGTTAAACTCTCCTTAGTGCACCTGTTTAAGTATGCCACTAGTTTTTTCACTAATACATGAGTGCTTCACCAGTTACAATTTAATTTACAACCATAGCTGAATTTTGTATTTTTTAACATTTTTTAAATTCTATTTTATTTTTAATTTTAATTCCAGTACAGTTAACATATAGTATTATATTAGTTTCAGGTGTACAATATATTCATTCATCAATTCCATACATCACCCAGTGCTCATCACCTATTTCACCCATCCGCCCACTCACCTCCCTTCTGGTAACCATCAGTTTGTTCGCTATAGTTCAGAGTCTGTTTCTTGGGGCACCTGGGTGGCTCAGTCAGTTAAGCAGCAGCCTTCGGCTCAGGTCATGATCTCAGGGTCCTAGGATCGAGTCCTGCATCAGGCTCCTTGCTCAGGGGGAGCCTGCTTCTCCCTCTGCCCACTGCTTCCCCTTCTCGTGCTCGCTCTTCCTCTCAAATAAAGTCTTTAAGAAAAAGAGTCTGTTTCTTGGTTTCTCTCTCTCTCTCTCTTTTTTCCCCCTTTGCTTGTTTGTTTTGTTTCTTACATTCTACATATGAGTAAAATCATACCATAGCTGAATTTTTAATAATGATTTTAAAAATGGCACCTGAGATTCAAAGGAAATTAGTCCAATATATTTGTCTTCAATTCCAAATACTGATGAATGGAAGCATTGAAATGATGATTGCTTACACTGTCTTTAGAAATATTGTTATTTTTACTACTATTTCAGTGCCTACCACCCAGGATCATACAGGATGTAAGAAGACATAATAAAAGTAGTCCACATTTGTAAGAATTTACAATGAACCAGGCATCCTTTAAGCTATTTCAATCCTCAAAATAGCACCATGAGGTAGTTACCATTAGTATCCATTTTGTTTTAGAGATGAGGAAACTGAGATGTGGAAAAGCTAAGAAATTTGGTCAAGATTCAACGGTAGGTAAGTGGTTGAGTCATCATTTCAGCCCAAGCATTTGGACTCCAACACCAGCGCCTGGAACCATTGTGCTGTAAATGACCCAACACTGTAGTCATCAAATGACTTTGTAACCAATTTCAAAAAGTGAATGTAGCCATCAGAGTCCCAGCAGGAAATGGATGACACACTCAAAAGTGCTAACAGAGAAATGTTTAATAAAGGATATATTGCAGAGTTTAGGGAAACTCCCAGGGAAAGGTGCTATCCTCCAGGGCTAGTTGCCTGGGTAGGGTAGGGAGTGGTTGCTAGAATCTCACCTCACCTATGGATGATGATTGCCAGGTAAAATCTGTGGCATTAGTTGAGGAATGTAGTCAACTGCCCTGATGACCAATGACGGAAGCAGAAGAAATACTTCCTTCTCTTCTTTCTTCCTTCCACCCATGTCCTGCTGTTCTCTCTTGTTGGAGACAGAGAACACAGAAAGCCAAGAGCCGAGCTGACACAGTCTGTAAAGCTCTGTCTCTCGGGTCCAAAGTTGGGTGAAGAATATCTTGGAAGGGTAATGGGGAATATCTAGCAGGGTGAATTTCTCTATTAAGGAAATATCTTTTTTTTTAAGATTTTTATTTATTTATTTGACAGAAAGAGACACAGCGAGAGAAGGAACACAAGCAGGGGTGTGGGAGATGGAGAAGCAGGCTTCCCGCTGAGCAGAGAGCCCGATGCAGGGCTCGATCCCAGGACCCAGGGATCATGACCTGAGCTGAAGGCAGACGCTTAACGCCTGAGACACGCAGGCACCCCCAGGGAAATATCTTCTGCTCCTGGAATAGTTTTATACAAAACTGAAATCTAAACTAAAATTAGCATATTTATATATACAAGGTATATAAAAAGAGCCCTTTTTCTTTTTCTTTATTTTTGTTCCTTTTGGAAAGGAACTGAGCTTTTGTAAATGCCCCCACATGTTGTTTGTTTAGTGAAATTTCTGTGATAAAAATGTTTGTATGTCTTTGAGTATGTAAATATAAATCAGTGGATAGAAGCCACATTTTGTTCCCAAAGAGTTATCAACTCAAGATTAGTGGTTGACCTTTACGCTATTGTGTACAGTTATCATAATACATAAGGAATATTATCCGCTAGAGTAATTTAAGGCCATTCACATCTCTAAGGCTAGAGATTGGACTGATCCAATCATAGAAGTTTTAATAAACCTTTAGAAATTGTATGAACCTTTTAGATCATTTGGTTTAACTTCCCACTCATTGACAGAATGTTCTCTATAAGAAATCCTAAAAGATCATTTTCCAAACTATGAATCCATAAATCAAGGAAACAGAACTTCCTAGAATCCTATGACATTACTGATCTGTAATTCTCACCTTTTTCAGAATGGACTTTACCCTCTCTTCCATTATTATTTCTATAGTATCCTATTTTATACCAATCATATAGCTACTTTCAATTTTTGAAAATATTGCTTCAAGTTATGTAATTATGTAAGTGAACAGGAATCAGAATATTGCAATGCAGAATAGAACAGTGAATTAAAACTCTGTTCACCTATCTAAGCATTTCCTGGGGAAGGACGAAAAATGTTTAGATGCTATGCTTGATTCAAGCTTAGCATATTCACCTGGATTGGGCTATGTACTTGAGTATGTGTCAAGAATTATGTTTTACGTGTTTTGTTTGATCCATACAATAAGGTTGGCACTAAAATTATGCCTATTTTATAGATATGAAAATCAATTCATTTCCTATAAGTAGATAGATAGAACCAAAGTTCTGTCCTAATTCTGCCACATTTCAAACAATGTCTCTCAAGACAGTAGAAGGAGAGAGAAGGAAAAAAGCCTCTCAAGGGAGTACTTGGAAATGTGTGTGGGCATTTATTAATATTATTTTTTTAACTATCACAATTGTTGGGGAGTGCTATTGGTGGCTAGGGTTGCCAACACAGTAGTGCTCAATTAAGAAACACTGACCTAACCGACCCTAAAATAAAGTAGAACATTGGAATTGTTTAGCTCTTAGGAGGAAAATTAGAATATTCACACATTGATTACTTTATAGATTTTTGATTATGTATATATGTCTTTGCTTATTTAAAAAATGCATGGGGGGAAGAAGTTAGATTTTTATAAAATGGAAGCTGAAGGAAAATCGTCATATTCTAAAAAACTAGAGGACCATGTGACTACAAGTTCTGTTGAATTCTAGAAGCCTCATTTGACATCATGGTTAAAGTCGGTATGAAGAAGTAAAGATGTATGGATTGCCAGTATTTTTTAGTGTTTCAGGCAGTACTTTTAAAGCAGCTAAACTGGTGCTCGAAAGATGTTTCTGGGAAGCTTTCTTGTTAAGCTCATCTCCTCTCTTCTAGAGGCTGGGTTATAGCCCAGCCATTGGCTCATATGCTTTCTTGTTTATGTCCGATAATGTAAATTGGCTGGAGGCAGGAACAAACATTTGGAACTTACTAACGGTCTCCCTTTTGCTCTGATTTGAGAGGTGCAGACAAAGAGAAGCATCTTCTTGGATGATTCAGTCCCTGTATTAATGTTCCCACTTCAGGTCCTTCCTGGTTTATTCTCTTCTCTCCGCATGCGGGAGTTCTCTACCACACTGGGCTTTTAGCTTGTGTTCAGTGGTTGAAAAGCACGTCCCTGGGGGTTACTGTAGGAAAAAGCGAGGTAGGGATTGGGGGTAAGTGAGGTGCAGGCTGTGGGCAGTCTGACTTCAGAGCACCTGCTTTTCAGCATTACAGTGTAGACCAGGTTCAAACTTAGCTCCACCCCTTATAAGCTATGTGACCTAGAGCAGGTTACTTAACCTCATTTGTAAAATGGGGGGGAATAGTAGCACTCGTGGAATTGTGAAAATTTAATGAGGTGATGGATGTAAAAGTACCGGATTAATGCAAACTATGATGATGATCCGTCATCTGGTCCCATCCTATCTCGCCAGCTTCTAGTCTCTCTTGACAATTCCACACTGTACACAATAGTTACATCAGACTAACTAGTCAGCATTTCCTTCCTGCTGGAGCTCACGCTGCACCTCTTTCCTGAAATACCACTCTTCTACTCTATGGGGCACAATCCCACTATCCTTCCAGGTCCAGCTAAAATGTCCACCCTTATCAGAATGAATTGCACTCTCTTTTCGCTTCTGTGGCAGACACATAGCCAATAACCAATTCTGAACTCGACTTCATGAACACAGCCCAAACTTTAAGGCAGAGACATGCCACGCCCCAGGAAAGAGCATGATTGTCCTAAACCAATCACAGCAAGACCTTTCCCTGCTTTCCCAAACCTTAGAGTAGCTGGAAGTGGTCATGTGATTCATTTCTGGCCAATAGGTTATGAGGGCAAGTCGGCGGGGGGAACGTCTAAAGAATTCTTTGCATTTTCAATAAAGGGACTAACGTGACTGCTTTGCTTTTCTTACCTCTTTCTTTCGTTGACGATGTTAGGCCCATGAGCCGCCACTATCTGAGACAATGGGCTCTAAAGATGAGAAAAAGATCAAGAAAATTGATGAAAAGTTGACTCTAACGTTATTGAGTTTCTAAACCAATGGAAGCCACCTGACCTCATATTTCTTATTATGTGAGAGAATAGCCTTTATTTTTTAAGCCCTTGAAAGTCACATTTTCTGTTATTGCAGCTAACTGTGTTTCCAGCTAAAGAGAAGTAAAAGTACTTAAAAAGTCAACATCTCAGATATTTTTCTTTTAATAAATATTATATATACTCATTGTGGAAAACTTGGAAAGTACAAAAGGGCCTGTGGTAGACTATTTTTATAAATATTGGGGCCTCTCTAAATATTTGGAGGAATGTAGTTCCTTGCCTGTGAACACAGGGTTAGCCCTATGGCTTGCTTAGACCAATGAGGGAAGTGACATATGCCTCCTTTAAAAAAAAAAAGCCATTTGTTTCTACCTCTGTCAGGACAATGGAGTGTCCCACGTAGAGCTTATCCTGCAGCCACAGATAAGAATGTGGGGTAGAGCTGTATCTAACCCCAAGGTAGACATGAAGAAGAGAGACAAATACAGTATCGGGATCATTTCTTCTCGAAGTGTAAGTGAACCTGAGCTGACTGATTTAGAACCAGGAGAAAGAGAAGAAAAGGCCTGTATTAGTAGTTATTATTTTCTTCATTAAAAATTATTAGTAGTAATTTTCAGCACATATTTTTAATATTTCAGTCAAGTCAAAACTTCTATAATAGGATTATTTCCCCCACTATTAAAATTCTTTAGAATTTTCTTAATTATTACTTAATGACATATCATTCAAAAATACTTTTTACAAACCACATAAAGAGCATTTGTGTCATTATATGTGTGAACACGTAGTACCTTCTTTAGAATTCCTCACATATTTATATAGCCAAGTATCTAGCATGGTACCTATTACATGAGCTCTCAATTTTTTGTTGTTGTTGTTCAAAGAGAACAGAGATGGTATGGTCCTGTGGCAGAGACAGAGTAGGAGGCACAAGAAAAATGCCAACATAAACTACATTTTGTCTGGTTCCTTGTTTCTTTTTGAAATTAATCACTTATAGCTTCTCTGTCTGTCCCCGTTATATCCCATTTCTCGCTCCCTTGTTGATATTGATAGGAGGACTCCAGAGAACTGTGTGCTTAAAGGTGACTGCTTTTGGGGCACCTGGGTGGCTCAGTTTTAAGCATCTGCCTTCGGCTCAGGTCATGATCCCAGGGTCCTGGATCAAGCCCCAGGTCAGGCTCCCTGCTCAGCGGGGAGTCTTCTTCTCCCTCCGCCCCTCACCCTGCTCGTGCTCGCTCACTCTCTCTAATAAATAAATAAAATCTTTTTTAAAAAAAGGTGACTGCTTTTTGTCATATAATTAATTAAATAATGTATTCCTGTTTTTATTCAACAAAATTTTTACTGAGTAAATGCCTATAATGTGCCAGGTGATATTCTAGGCCCGGCAGATACAGAGGTAAATATGATGGACAAGGTCTCTGTTTTATGGGACTCCAATTCTGCTAGCAACAGAGGGGAGGTAGAAACCAAAGGTAGCAAAAAACAGAAAAATGACTGTGTATAGAGCTGTGTGACGAAGAAAGTAAAACAGGGGGTCGTGTTGTGTAGACAGCAAATGGGGAAGTGGAGAAAGGAGTGGAAGGCTTTAGCCCGGGTGATGAGAAATGGTCTCTCAGGAGGTGACCTTTGAGCCGCTGTCCCGCATGGCAAGAAGTCTTCAGCTGCGTGACGACATGAGGTGTGAGTGTGCCAGGTGGAAGGAATGGCGGGTCAGAGGCCCTAAGGAATGAGCTGGCCATACTTGAGGGAAAGAAAGGACAATGTGATGAGTGAGGGGACTTGGAGTAGGTGAGGTGAGGAGGTGGACAGAGCCCGGACTCCGTGCAGTTTTAAAGAGCATGATAAGGACTTCGGACTTATTCTAAGGGGGGGTAGGGAAGCCAGTGGAAGGCTTCGTGCATCGGAACAAAATTGGAACAAAGTCTGCTTTCTATTCAAAAATGTTCACTTAGCTGCTCTGTGGAACACACGGTGGTGGGAGGATGAGCATGGAGGCAGACAGAGTAGTTGGAAGGTATTGCAGTTCTCTAGACAAAAGTTGATGGTGGCTTAGACGACGATGGTTTTGGTGAAGATGGAACCAAGTGAATGGACGAGGAATGTATTTTGGGAGTAGCGTCATCAGAACTTGTTGGAAGGTTGCACATGTTTTGGGTCTTCTTCGTGTTTTGTGCAGTGGTGAGTGATGCCGGGTGTGAGCCTGGTGTGAAAATATCTCTCTTGGAGTCCTGGTTCCAACACTTCCAGACTGTGTGATTTGGAGTAAGTCACTAGACTTCTGTGCTTCAATTTCTGCATCTGCCCCATACTTCACAGGGTTGAGTAAATGAATCAATGCTTGTGGGATACTTACCACCATTCTTGGCCCATAGGCAGCAATTGCATAAATTTTAGCTATTATTATTATTATTATAAGACTATGTGATTCATGGCATTTTGTTCAAAGACAAGTGTACTTAAACCACTTGGCTTGAAGTGGCTAGTGAAAAGATATGGGGCAAGTAATGCAGGAGGTTTATCTCAGGAGACTTCTGTCTCCCAGAGGGATAATTTCTGATTTGGTTCTAGACTGAATGGCTGGAGACGTAGTCTCCTTCACCAGTAATAATTCAGCGTAGGATATAAAAGCTGTTCAGGAAGAAGCATAATATGTTTTTTTTTCCATCTTTGGTAATTCCCCTTAAGATCCCCCTTTTTATTCTAGCACATTATTCATCTCTAATATAAAGGAGATAATGTGGAAACTAAAGTGCTAATTTCAGCTGTTATGGGAATTAGGCCACAGTGTGTGGATTAAGAGACAAAAGAACAGGAGAAAAAAAAAAAACAACCCTTCTCAGCCAGGTTGCTTTGAGCCTATGGATTTTTATGAACAATTTGCCCACCCTTGAATGGAAAATGACCCTTTTATTGGTAAATTTCTGAATGCCATAGAATTTAGTGGCACTCATGGTAATTCATGGTACCATACGTGAGTTATAAATGTTTCTTAACTGAGAGACTGTGAGAAATGTTGAAGGCAAGGTGAATATTATGTAGTCTGACTTATTGTTAGATTTTCGTTCACTAACAGTAAAAGGCTGCCATTTATTGAGCACTGACCAGGTACCAGGAATGGTTTCCAACATAGCCTATCTTATTTAATCCTTACTGTAACCCTGCAAATAGATAGTGTTCTCTCCAGTTCAGAGAAGATGAAACTGAGGCTCAAAGAGATGAAGTAACTGGCTCAAAATTACACACGGTAAGAGGTAAAGCTGGAATTTGAACCCAGCTCCATCTCTAAATTCTATGCTTTCAGCCACTCAATTATAATAGCTGCCAAATGTCTTTCTGGATTTTATATAAATCACATCTGTGCTTTCTGTGAAATAGAAACCCGTAGAAATAAAAAAAAAATAGCTTCTTATAGGAGGAGGACAAAGATGTTCACATATTATAATTCAGGTGGAAAAGATACCTTGTTTGTAATTCACTTTTAGAGTCAGTATCTTATATAGTTTACCATATGCAGTAAGCCTGAATGTGTAAAACTTCTCCTTTCTTTTTTTTCTAGGTTAAAAATTACCCATCCTCCAGTTTAAAGACAAGTGAACAGGGGAAATAAACCCTGAAATATTAGATTCACGTATGGCTTGGTTTGTCTTCGAATTACTGTTTTAATCACTTCTAGCCGAGAACTTTGTCAAATTGACATTTTGTTTATTTCAGAGAAAAATAATATAGACCAAAGTCATAATGTCAGGAGAGTGTATAAAAATCCTCCCTAATCCATCTCATCTCAAGGAAAAGTGCAATGGTATTGCCTTTCACAGATTAACTCCTTCATTTCATGAGTGGAAAATGTCCTAGAGCTGCGCTATCTAAAATGGTAACACTAGCCACATGTGGCTATGGAACACCTGAAGTATATAGCTAGTCTGAACTGACATGTGCTTTTAAGTGTGAAACACACACCAGATTTTGAAGACTTAGTATAGCAACAAATATAATGCAAAATATCCCAACAACCATTTTTATCGATTACATGTTGAAATGATAATACATAGAAAACAATGGGTTAAATAAAAGACTATGAAAAATAATTTCACCTGTTATTTGACTCACTTTTATGTAGCTATCAAAAAATTTAAAATTGCACACATAGCTCACATTACTTTTCTGCTTGCTAGCGCTGTTCTAGAGTCCTATATTTAAGGTATTTATTTTCAAACCCATTTTGGAGGTTAATGGGGGAAGGATTCATGCCCTCGGATACACAAAGAGTGAGTGTATAATGCTCCACTTCTGATATAATGTAAAATCAATACCAGATCCTCATCTAATTGCCAACGGTAATAAACTCATGCTTAAGTTCCACAAAGCCAAATATCTTCTTGGAAACTCATCTGAATTATGGAAGGCACCCAGGCCTTGCAGTCATGCAAGCCCGATTTTAAGTATTGAAGAGCCATATGACCTTGAGCATTAGCCACCTCTGTGTATCATTTCATGTCCTCCCAGCCCCACCTCATGTACAGCCCCTACTGTCCCGGCCACTTCTGCACAGGCTTTAACCAGCTTGGCCCAGGTGAAATAGGGCAGTGTCTTGCCACCTTCCACCCTTATCTCTAGCTTCCTGCCCCGGGGCTTAGATGCAGGGAACCCACGGAAGCATTCTTGGCATTGTATAAACATGTACAACTAGAAGGGCAAAGCAGTTAGTACCTGAACGGTTACCTTAAGCAGTCAGGGTAGACAACCGATGGTAAACCCTTCCCTCTCTCCTAACCGAGGTGCACAGTTCTATGACACAATTCACAGACCTCCTCAGAAGGGTACAGAGGGGTCAAGCTCTGTCACCTTCAGATGTGGCCAACTTTATAATGCATCCTTGTATTGGCTTTTCCATCTTCCCTGTTTCTTTCCCTGCCTCCCTCAGTCCTGCTCCCTGGTTCACTTCCTAAATAAACTGTCTGCACACCAGCCTTTGCAGCAGACTCTGCCTCTGGGTGGGGGGTGAAGGCTAAGGCACCTTGGGCAAGTGAGGTGCCTTTATGGATCTCAAATTTTCCATAGGTAAATTGGGGATCATAATGTCAATTTTTAGGCATTATTGTAGGAATTAGAAAGAACATATAAATCTCCTGGCAGAAACTTTGGACAGTCATTCTTATCTTCTTGCTTGACATTTCTGAAGGCAAAATCCCAAGTGGATGGCTAGATAGCATCCTTTAAAGTTCTTTCACATAAGCCTTGGGAAAGGCAATGGTTTTGAAAACTTTTATTTTTCTGAGAGGAGGGTCTCAACTTTACCATTCGGAAGTAACCCAAGTGGACTAGAAATGGAGATGTATGCCAAAGGAAAAGTCTCTTCCTTGGTAAAGTAATTCATTTTGAAATGAGCAGGAGAAGGACATGATAACCCCATGGGACACAGGGTTCTGGTCTGGGTTCCAGCACTCTTTCCTTTGCCTCTGAAGTCTGAATGTGAGAAATACAAACACAGGTGAGGTCACACACATGTGCGCACACACACACCCCCCCAAAGGGTTTAGAAAAAAAAGCAAATGTGCCCATCTACTTTAAAAAAAAAGTGTTGAGTTTAGCATGCATTAAATGTCAGATGATAAACTCAAATGTGAAATATGCTTTTTATCCCCCTACAGATGTACCTAATTTCTAGGTAGAGGCCCCAATCTAGTGATAGTGGAAAATTAGTCAATTCCAGGGAACCTCCGTTGATTTGAGGTTTCCCATTTCTTTTTCTGCCTGAGGTTGCATCTAAGTTCACAGGGGGATGGCTGGGGTGTCAAGGCACTATGTATCATGGTCAAAGTCACTGGGGTCAGGAGAAAAGAAGCTGTCTGGCTCTTAGCTGCCATCTTTCCACACTGGCAGCTGCCAAAATGTATAGTGGCCTTTACAGTGCCTGGTCTTTTATTCCTGGTCACTGGCCCATTACATAAATGTCCTGGTATAGTCTCCTGATTTTGACAGCACAACCTCTCTGGGTTCTTCAGTACCCCATGCTGTGTCCATGCTATTCTCAACTGCATGAGGCAAACACATTTTCCTATTCCCTGTGACCCCTTGGGTACTCCTTGAAGTTGTGTGAGCAGCCGTAGGAGGCAGCAGAAGATGTCCCATCTAAATCCCTAGAATCTGGGTATGTCTTACGCTTCATGGCAAAGGCAAGTTAAGGTTGCAGAAGGAACAAGGTTATCAATCAGTTGAATTTACAATAGGGAGATTATCCTAGATTATCCAGATGGGCCCATTGGAATCATAAGGGACCTTCAATGTGGAAGAGGGAGGTAGGAAAGTCAGTGTCAGATTGATTAGATGTGACAAAGACGATGGAGGAAGATGGAGGAAAGGGGGTGCAAGTGAAGGACAATGGGCAGCTTCTAGGAGCTGGAAAAGCCTTGAGAGCCCGCAGAAAGGAATGCAGCCCTACAGACACCTTGATTCTAACCCACTGAGACCCAATTTGGAATTCTGACCTATATAACTCTAAGTGAATAAATTCGTGTTGTTTTAAGCTACTTAGTGGTAACGCATTAGGCAGCAATAGGAAACTAATTGACTCAGCCACTTCTATACTGACTGGAGGATTTCTACCCATGTTGCCACTTCACTTAGCCCTATGCTCCAAGGGGCACACAGGTCTCCTCTGTTCTCAGATCACAAAACTCATCAGCAGACTCTTGTTATTGTTTTGTGCCCTTGATGTCATCATGTTGAAACTCTGCCAAAACTTATGCTCTATTTTCCCTCTTAACTCTCTTTTCTTTCCTCAATACTTTATCAACTCCGGACTGGGGGGAAAAGTCCAACTCTGACCAATTACAGATTCCTCTGAATCTACTAGCTATGCCAAGACCTCTGCAAGAATCTGACTCATTAGCTGCATTTTCCTTTTCCTAAGGCAGGAAGTCTAGAATATGTTAGTAGCTGTTTGTATGAAAGAAATATCCAGAAATTTAAAAACCAAAATAAAGTGAAACCAAGGAACACTAGCTAATAGATAAAATCTTGTCTTATTATAATATCATCCGGTTATTCTTTAAAATAAGGTTTTGGGGGCACCTGGATGGCTCAGTCAGTTGAGTGACCGACTCTGATTTCAGCTCAGGTCATGATCTCAGGGTCCTGGGATTGAGCCCACATTGGGCTCTGGTCTCAGCGGGGAAGTCTGCTTGTCCCTCTCCCTCTGCTCCTCCCCCCACCGCAAATAGATAAATAAAATCTTTAATAAAATAAAATAAAGTTATGGGTCAATTTAAAAGTTTTCATTTTCAATATAAATTGTTTGTGTATGTCCCCATACTACCCACAGAATTGTACCATGCACACACTCTTAGACGATCAGAGAAAGAGACAGGAATGACAGATAAGAGGCAGGAGGAAATAGAGAGACAAGAGCTAAATAAGATGGAGAAAGGGAAGCAATAAGCTAGAAATGACCTGCTGAGAAGATGGCCAGAGATGCTTGTGTCAGAAGAAGGAGGACATCAAAACCAGATAACTCCCTACTGAGGATGGAGAGGCTTCTCCAGGGTTTTTTCTAGAGAATAGTGAATTCCGCTTCCTGCCAACTCATGAAAGCCTTGATTTTCATGTTTTTGCCCAGATTTTCTACTTCTGTTCATCAATTTTTTTTCCCCATGGATTTCTCATTGTTTATTCCCAGCACTAAACTTTTCTGGGTGTTCCGCTAGAATTTCATAACATTTGTCAACGTTTGGCAAAATTTTTTTGAGCATCCCCTCATGAGCCAAGTATCATGCCGATGAGACATACTAATTTACTCAATCAAGTGAACAAAGATAACTTGTTCTTAATAAATAAATATGAAGGTCAGAAATAATAGAAATGACCAGAATGGATATAGAGCTATCTATCTCAGCATTTTCCCCACATGCAACTAAGGAAAATGAGTCTCAAAGAAGTTAGGTGTTTTGACCCAAGTCATTTGAAGCTGATGCTCGAAGCCAGGTCTCTTAACTTCAAATCTTGTGATTATTTTACCATACCATCTTACTGTACCATATACCACATTATTAAATAAATGTGAATTTTATTATGTATTTCAATTTTATATTTAATTTTATAAGCTGTTAAACTATGCAGCGTATTTGGTAGCAATTTTTACAGAGACAAGCATTAAAATTCGTTCTATTCCTGAAAAATTCACCTTTTCAATTTGATTGACCCCTACTGGGGTCTACTTTACCTTTCCTTCTCCAGTACCCAAAGCCCCACCTTACCTTTGATACAGCTACGGTAGAGAGTTACTTGAAGTCTTCTGTGTACAAAAAGTTGCTTTACATTTGTGTCTTCCCCTTGTATTATCCCCACTTGGACTCCCGTTCTTCCTCTTCTTGCCTCCCCGGAGAGCCGCTACTCTGACAGTACTGTGTACCACTTAGTGGGAATAGAAACTGGGAACAGAAGAACGCTTGTAGGAGAGAATTTAATACCCTTTAAGTGAGAGGTCGTAAGGTAGGGTGATGGCAGTGGATCTGAAAAGAGGGTATACATGCAAAAGAATTTACTAAGGCAAAACTGACAGGTAGAAGGAAGGTGTAAACATGAGCACCTTGGAGGATGATGAGGCCACTAAATTAAGAGAGGGGAACATAGAGGAAAATCATTTCTGCTTTGTGCATTTTACAGCTCTAGTGATGGTGGAACTATGATGAGAAGACGTCCGTCAAAACTGGAAGGAAGAATGTGCATCTTAGGAGTGATGTTTGACCTGGTGGGTTAGGAGTCATAAGTACAGATGGCCATTTTCCTGGTTTTCCTCTCCTTACAGAGAGGATGGAGGGAAGGGGGCACGTGTAAGTCCGTGGAAGGAGGTCAGGCACTTGGAATGTGTCTTACCAGAGGTAGTGGAGCATGATTTTAGACCAAGATTGAGGCTAAGATTAGAGAATGCCAAGGTCCAGCTGGAGAGTCAACTCTGAAGTAACTTATAAAGCCAAGAGGGGTCTGAGATAAGGACTCAAAGGTGAGGTGTGAGGTTAAACAAACTGGAGAACTACAAAATATGAGCTAAAGGAAGAAGGGTGGTCTGAATGCCACTAGTTTTAAGAGATGGCCAATGCCCATGGTGGGACTTTGGCATTCATGGGGCAAATGGATCAGGATTATTTAATGGAATGCGCCCAGGATTGACACATGAGCAAGGACAACTTGGAAGTTACTCCTCAAACTTAGGATAGGATAAAAAAAAGTGGAAGAGTACATCAACTTGGTAAATGCTACAGTTATAGGGGAAGCAAAAGAAGAGAAGCCACAAAATATTCGAAGAAAGATTAGTCATGACCTAACAGGAAAAGGTTGAGTGGAATAATAGGAGGTGAAAATCTGATGATACCTATTTAGTTAGTTGTAAGTTGAGAGACAGCAACAGAATAAAAGGATTAAGTTGATAGCGTCTATGATTTCACCTCGCTCAAAAGTCTATGATTCTTACCTAAAGAGAATTCAGGAGAAAATCTTAAATCATGCAACCCATTTATCAATTTCTTGATGTCATTTGGATTTGGGGACATCAAGTGTAAAAATATAATGCTCTCTCTGTAATGAAGTAGGAAATAAGACAGGTAACTTGGAGTTTTTCATGTAAAACAAAATTCTCAAATTTAGTTCTCTGCCTCCCCAAGAGGGATGATTATGGCTGTTTCTTTTCCAGTAGTGGTGAATAATCTAGGCAGGGACTTGGGGACTCCAGTCAGCAACTTCTGATTACCCCTTTGTTTTTTCTGTAAGAAGGGAATTAGTGACATCTGTCGCAGGGAGCATCTGGTGACAGCCCAACAATACACAGGCATAGAGAATGACCATATCTTTCCGGATCCCTGCGGATTGAAGAACTTGCCTCTGGAGCCCTTGGGGATTCAGAATAAACTTGGAAAATTTTTATGAGGTATAATGCCAGGCAAGGTTGGATAAATTGAAAGAGAGCCTCGTGTGCTATTATAACCTTTCTTTGAAATAATACTTGGTTTTGTCATATAACATACTGTTGCTTTTCAGTTTCATTCACAAACTCCTTGAAGAGAGTCTTAGTCTGTTTGGGTTGCTAAAACAAAAATACCATAAACTGGGTGGCTTATTTTTCACAGTTCTGGAGGCTGGGAAGTCCAGTACCCAGGGTGCTGGCTGATTCACTGTCTGGAGAGGGCCCACTTCCTAAACAGCTGAAACTTCACGTGGTACAAGGAGCCGGGGAGCTCTGTGAGGTTTCTTTTATCTAGACATTAATCCCTTTCATGAGGGCTCTACTCTCATGACCTAGCATCTTCTGAAAGCCCCACCTCTAATACCACCACATTAGACACTGGGTTTCAACATTTAAATTTTGGGAGGACACATTCCATCTCTAGTAAAGAATAAGCTAACAACAGAGTGAGTGACAGAAATTTCTAGAAAAAAAAATTCCCAGTGCCTTCTTTGGCACAGCTGTGTTATGACTTATGTGGGTCCTAGGCATATCTGCCTTCAAGGACCCCTTCTTCCACAAAAAATGTAAAAACTTATATTTTATGACTGTATTAGTCATTTTCTTCCTCTGATTTGAAAAGAAAATAAAATGAAAAGATGTCGTGGACCCTAAAAGTCCTTGGCATTGTGCCTCCTCATTGCCAGCCCTGCTGTTAGGGGCACCTTCCTGCTTTTCCCGACCAGCTCTGTCTCATCACAGACTCTTTTCCTCCGCAAAGCCCTCCTGGACTGCTTTGCCTGTGGGAACTCCTTTAATAGTTACTATCTGTCTGACTCGTTTTGCAATTAGTGTATTCCACATTCTCTTATCATTTTTCTTTTACAAACGAGTTCCCTATTCCAGGTAGATTTTAGTTTGCTCAAGGGCAGGGACCATGTTTTATGCTTCTTCCTCTCCTCGGTACTGAACACGTTCAGTGGTAGTTACCATTTCTTGAGCATATGCTATGTGCCAGGCATAGTTCTGCTATATAGTGGTATTATCCTCACTTTTTAGGTAAGGAAATGAAGTGCATGGAAGAAAATCAATTTGCTCCAGGCCTCCAGTTCAGACTGAGAAGTTCCAATTTAAGTTTCTCTGGTTCTAAAGACAACTATCTTTCTACTCAAAGACACTGCCTTCACATGTGTGTGGTGGTAGGAATGTGAGGAAGATGAATCAGGAGACTGGAAAGAAAAGGGTAAGAAAAATGAAATCCATGAGAAGCTCTGCAGACATTTAAATTCTGTATATTAGAGTAAATTTAAAGCAAATATGTTTAGATCTCTATCATAGCTTACTTGAAATCTTTTTTTTTAGATTTTATTTTTTTAAGTAACCTCCACACCCAACGTGGGGCTCGAACTCACGACCCTGGGATCAAGAGCCACACACTCTTCTGACTGAGCCAGCCAGGTGCCCCTTGAAATCTTTATTCTAAGCATTTTAAACAAGAAGACGTACCTCTTTACCCTACTGACAATGATGGGTTGGGTAACCTACCCCTGGTGTATAGGAATCCCTCATTTAATGTGGTAAAGATTTCGATGTCACATTTTTTTAAATCAAAAGAAGAAGAAAAGTAATTTTTCCCAAGGACAATATGATCAAGTACTACTTCCTCCTTCAATACATCATAATCATGTTCCGTGTTTCAGCCAATATTGGGCAATGTCAGGGCTAGGTCCAATAACATCTATTCGGTGATTGCAAATTTGGAGCAATATTCCTTCTCCGTGGACAAATCCAACACCAGTGTGTTCATATCTGCTACGCTTTCATGACATTTCAGAGAGAAGCCCATGATCTTGCTGTTCTCATGACATCATGTACCACCCAGCGAGTATTCCTACTGTTTTGTTGTAGTTGTTTGCTTTCTTAACTATCCTCATACCACAGCTTCAAGTGGGAATAGATTTGAACCACGTGTTGCAGTTTGTCAATTTTAAACCTTATCTGTCTAGAAGGTGAGAAACCACAGAAACAGAGAAGAGAAAAACCATTTTTGCATATGCAAAGTTTGGGATCCTGGAAAGATATGAGCTCTGGATGTAAACACACCTAGCCTGGGATCCTGCCTCTACAGCTTAAAGCTGGTGTGGCCTCAAGAGAGTCACCTAATTATGTTTACTCATCTATACAGTGGTGATAAAAGGTCATACCTTTACAGGTTAGTTGTGAGGCTAGGCCATTCCCTATGGAAAACACTAACCTGAGACCTAGCATGTAGTAGGTGCCTAATAAATGTTAGCTTATTAATATTGGTATTATGGTTACCATCTCTGAATGATGCTGAAGGACCAATCAGGAAAGTTAAGATAAAAAGATAAAAACAGCTCTCGAATTGACTCCTTTGGGCCTCGAGATGGGACAGGCATTTTATGTTGCTGAGACGGTCAGGGAAACAAGTGTAAAATCACATTAAAATGTTCCATGCAGCGAAAAATAAGTGGTCCCCTAACATGATTTTGCTCATTTATTTTTTCAGCAAGCATTAAACCATAATCAGACCCTTAGAACTGGGAACAGCTCCTAGCAATTAGAGGTTCACGTGTAACAACTGAGCTCTTTGGGGAAAGAGATGCTATTAACACACCAGTTCGTCCATTCCCTCCTTTGCAACCTAAAGCCCCCTTTGTTACAGCAAGCATTTGGTAACACACTTCTACAAATCTGAAATGAAACTCATAGCTAAAATAACCTATCTATTCAGAACTTTTTAAAAAATGCCTTAAATTTAAGGAAAAATAAGAGGAATGTAACATACAGTAAAATAATATAAAATGCTTAGACACAACTACACCGGAAGACCTAATGAAGTTGTCAGTTGCTCACGCTTATAAATAAAATCACCTCGGCTGTGATAACTGCAAACACAGGTTGATCCAGGTGTCTGCATTGGCAACCCAGACACCTAGACCTGTATTGCTCATTGATGTTATTTTTTGAAATGGTAAATAACTCGATAAAATTCCAAACAAAGTGCAATCTTTCCTTGATTTTTATGATAATTGTATTCCTGAAAAATTCAGTGTATATTAAAACTATACAAAAATATTTTGTGTTATATGTAATGCGGGGCAAGGCTCTAAATCAGGATAGTTATAACTAAATTTTTCATGGACATGAATGTCTGAAGGGACATTCTAAACCTGTATAAAACTTGGAACAATTTTTCATCATGCAGGATTGTCCTGCACATTACAAAATATCTAACATCTCTGGCCCTTTATTACTTATGGGCTAGTGAAATCCACCAATCATTGGGACCAAATAAAAATCCCCATTAATTTTTTAAAACATCCCCTATGGGACAGTCTTGTCCCCATTGAGAATACTGTGCTGATCATATTAAGTACTTGAAATTATCTGAACAGCATGACTTTGCTTATTCTCTTCTGTCTGCACTGGATGCTCTTCCTCTGCTTGGCCTTGATACTATTTACTAATTCCTAAAAGACCCAGTGCAGATGTCATCCAGGAAGTCATCTGTAAAGTTCCAGTTACTCTTCCTTTGTGTTCCCCCAAGACCTTCTGCTTAAGGTTTTCATGACTTTGATTGTACTGTATTGTGTTTTCATGTCTGTTTTCCAGTATTATTCTAAGAGCTGCTGATGACAGAACCAATTTATCTATCTTTACTTATATTTTTAAGGTTTTATTTATTTTTTATTTATTTGATAGAGAGAGAGAGAGAGTGCGCACTGGGAGAGGGACAGCAGAGGAGGGAGAGAGATAAGTAGACTCCACACTGAGCACGGAGTCCAATGCAGGCTCCATCCTAGAACCCTGAGATCATGACCCAAGCTGAAACCAAGAATCAGACGCTTAACGGACTGAGCCACCCAGGTGCCCCTAAATTTACTTATATTTTAAAATTTTATTTCTTTATCTTTAGTACTTGACTCATGACTGCCACATAGGAAAGATAAATGGCTGGATAGATGTTTGAAAGGATTAATAAGTGAATGACAATGTTTATACAAATATTTATTATCTACTTTTTTAAGGTGTCATGATTGGCTCTGGGTGAGACAAATTAGAAGTGGATCCTGCTCTTAAGATGTTTATAGTCGGGGCGCCTGGGTGGCTCAGTCGTTAAGCGTCTGCCTTCGGCTCAGGTCATGATCCCAGAGTTCTGGGATCAAGCCCCGCATCGGGCTCCCTGCTCCGCGGGAAGCCTGCTTCTCCCTCTCCCACTCCCTTTGCTTGTGTTCCTGCTCTCGCTGTCTCTCTCTCTCTGTCAAATAAATAAATAAAATCTTTAAAAAAAAAAAGATGTTTGTAGTCAAGGAGGGGACTTATATCACTCATGGTCATTAAAAAAAAAAAAAAACAAGTATCAGCTACAGCATGTTAATTAGATATGGGTTGAAAGTAATCTACATGGTGCTTTGTTTGGAATTGGTGGAGGAAAAAAGGCTTTTTTAAAACCCCAAGTTTAGGAATCATTAGAGCTATTTTAGGTGGGTTTGCTAGGTTATTCTGATGTGGTGCAGAACAGCACAGGATTGGTTTTAAATGGCAGTTTTCATACTTGGGGTATTTTAAAGTACTTTAAAGTGCTTTACAAAGTAATGAGTTAAACACTGGTAGTGAGAAACTATGTATGCTAATGGAGAAAGCCATTATGCTCTTGACAGTAGCTCAAACGGGACTGTGGAAATTAGAGGCAGTTTTATTGATATTGGCCAAGATTTGGAATTAATCCTTGCTCTTTTGAAAATTGCCATGGGATCTTTAAATTGCACTTGGATGGCCACTGTGTTTAATAAGATAGTTTTCTGGACGTGAAACTGAACCAAAAAGTTTTTATGCAGACATTCTACAAATAAAACACATTTGGATATAACAATTTTTTTCATAATGAATTTGGATAATGAAAGATTTTCGTAGAAGAAGAATCAGGAAAAAAGAATCCCCATGACCCTTCCCTAGCTTTTGGAAGTAACCTCATTGGAAGTTCTGAAATATTCAGATAAATGTGTTCCAATTTTGCATTTGCTCTTCAGGGTTCTGGCTGAGACCGATGTAGAGGTGCCAAAAATCTAATGAGAAAGCCTGTTCATGGACAATTTTAACAGACTTTTAACAGACTTGCAAGGTTAAGAAGATCTGAATAAATATGCAAACTTTATGATATCAAGTGGAATAATTTCTCATGCTTTTGGCCTTTGAAAAATTTTGCATGAAATTCCATCCAAATTTTACCCAAATAATAGTGACAATTTAATTGGAAAGAGTGAAGCAATTTGAAGTTTAAAATTTATTTTAATATATTGTATTATCTACTAAGTTAATATGAAATTAAAGTTAATACCATTATTAGAATGCTTGAGAAATCTCCACTATAAGCCTGTGATGAAACCTACAACTTGGATGGTAGATGTTAAACTTATCATTTAATACAATTCTTTAAAATTTTTTTAGAATTTGCTGAACACTATGTTACTGCAATTCACCATTCATTCAGCAGAATGTGGTTGGGTACCTAATGACTAAGATAGGGATACATGTTAAAAAAGGAATTTTGGTAAAGACCTTGAAAGTGAATGTTTATTCAGTCCAGCTTTTAGAGCTAGCAATAATAAGACTAGACGTTGGCCCTGAAATTTAAACTAATCTCCAAACTATAAGATTTTAGTTAAGAACTCTTTTGATACTTACGGAGGTTTTAATGTGCCCAAATTGTCAGTCTGAGGTTTACTATACTCTTAAATCTTTCAAGTCCATGCAGAATACATCAACCAAGACAACTTTCAAGGGAAAATAAAGAACCGAGTTTAGTATTAGTATCTGCATTACTTGCCCCCATGGAATGCAAAATGAAACAGTAAATTTTTTAATAAGTAAAAGTTACATAAGTTTGACCACAGATAGGCTTGCCTTCCTCAGCATAAACAAAAGGTTAAGCTTGACATAAGGACTTAAGGTTCACATTAGGTTAGCCCCAGTGTGGGTTTTAGAAAATGGTAACGGGTAAGAAGCAGATGTTTCCCGGATATCAGCCTTTCAATGCAACCCTAAAACTTTCTAGGGGTGGAAGCAGGTAAGGGCATATAACTATTGGAAATGTAACAGATCTTTCCAAAGACACAAGAAACATTTGAAAAATAAGTCTTTTTCATTTGTTATGTCTTTCTCAATTACCAGGATTATAATGATAACCCAGACTAAGGAAAAAGCTGTTTTGCACAATGGCAGAAACACTCATTTGGCACATAACTCAGTTCTCATGATCTTCCTTCTGCCATTAATCCTGCTTTCCTGCTAGACAATGACCAAACCGATCTAATTTGCCACTCTATTCCCAATGCCTAGTGCATTGAAAAAGTGTTCCTTAAATATGTTTTGAATGAATGAAAATATTTTTTGAAAAATTGCAGTTGGCTCTGACTTTTATCTTGGCCTTAACATCTTCATTTATAAAATGAGCAGTGTAGGCTAGATGATCTCCTTATCCCCTTGCAGTCTAGGACAGTTTTTTAACTACTAGCACTTGTTAAAAATACAGATTTCAGGACCCAACTGAGTCAAAGTCTCTGGGGATGGAGCCTGGGCAATTGGCCTTTTAATGCTTCACAGATGCTGCTTATGCACAGTAAATTTGTTCTAGGGCCATACAGGTTTCTTAAAATAGGTTTAGAAGTAGGAGCTTTAACCACACCAAGGCATTTACATACAAAGGGCAAGTAGAGAGTGGAAGTGATCATCTGGATCATTTGGTTTTCTAATCCCTAACACTCTTGCCTTAGATATATGGCTATTTTATACAAGGCCTTTCTATCCAGAGAATTTTCTCCATTCTTGATGAAGGTAGACAAGAATACAGTATTTCCAGATTTGGTTGAAAAGCTGTAACTCTTAAATAAAACAAACTCTACTTTTCTTTTCTTCATGAAGATGTGATTTTCAAGCTGTTAATCTTTCCATTTGCAGAAATGCCACCAAACTGGGTTTTGAAACATCGTACTACAAACACAGAAAAATTTCTTTAACTGACAGATAAAAATAGAATTGGCTTTCTCAATATTCAAACAAATCAATCTCCTAGAATGTTAATTAACATCTACTTTTCTGATAAACGTTTTCTTTTATGAAAGTGTAATCTTAAAAATCCTCAATTTAAAAGCTGGTATTTGTCGATGTGAATTCTTCATATTGACAATTGAAAAGATATCTATTTTTACTCAAATTTGTACTAACCACAGAAAGTACCAATGAAACACAATTAAACAAACATCTTTAAGTCATTGGCATTCCCAAAGGCCAAAATTAACAGCTTGGTTTGGGATGCTCAATCGCTCCTTTGTTCTTCCAAACTTCATACTCTTGAAGAGGTGTAGATTGATATGACTCAAGAAAAGCCAAAGCAAAGATATTTGGTTTATGTATCTGAACTCCAGTCAAAGTCAAATAGGTAGACTGTGAAGGTAGACCCAAGAGCCAGATTTTCAGACATCACTCAGGCAGAACTTGTGCTGGGCTCCCTCTCATTCGGGTGCATCGTCCAAACCAAACACAGCCAGTCGTTTCCAGTTTTTTCCATCAGTGTGCATAGTTTCCAACTGCGGAAATAGAGAGACAATTTGCTTGACTTCATGTCAGATGTCAGGTCTGCTGACCTTCAAGGAAAGCTGAGCTTGACAATGGTGAACATTGCCCAGAGTATGCAAGTCTGTGGTCTGGTCTAAAATATTTGCTCCTCTGCCAGAAATACAGATGGATGTAAAATAGGAACATTTTAAATGTTTTAAATTTAAACAGTATGCCTTAAAGGACACATTTTACTGAAACATTTTTTTCCTGTATTTCAGAGCTATCATGTATTCAAATTGTAGATGCAGAATATTAAGCTATTGAGAAGATATGGCATCCCCCCCCCCATATTTTTTAAAATATGCTGTTGATTTCAGGGCAGACTGTTACATAAAAAAGCAAAGTACAAAAGAGATCTTGGTTTCTAAGCACCATTCTGCAATGAAAGGAACCAGGGCTCCAAGGAGAAGTGGTTGATTCTAGGTCTGAGTTAAGAAAAACACAAGATGAACCTGAATATCTTATGGTACCAGGATATAAGGAAATGCTCAATAGAAGATGAGGCCTGTTGAAATGGCTCTTTTATTCAGAAGCCAACCTGAAGGAGTTCCTAAACGACCAAAACTAGAACATTTTGAATAATGAAATAAATGATAGGATTAGATTATGACCTGGAGGATAAAATAAATCTCCATGAGTCTACACTGATATAAATAAATATTTGGTTAAATAAACAAATGAGGGAGAAGAAAGAACTCTTCCTTACTATAAAATTATGATTAATAAATGTACACGGGAAGAAGGAAATAGAAAAGCACCAAAATGTGTTCTCCAAGATATTTACTAACTACAAAAGGAAAAAGAGTAAGTTTACAGTGGTAAAATGCTCAGATACCAACTTAACCAAGTGGTCAAAGTCAACATCACTAGCCATAAAGACAAATCAATATCATGAACCCTTGGTACAATGCACTGAGAAGGACACAACATCATTTCTGTGTTATTCTTGCCAAAAATGCATAGCCTCATTCCATTCACAAGGAAACACTAGAGAAACCCACATTTTTTTGAGAAACCCACATTTTTGACAAAATATTTGACAAATCACCTGATCAATACTCCTCAAAATGTCAAGGTCATGAAAGACAAGAAAACATTGAAGAACGATCACAGAACTATATCTCCTTATTTCTCTAAGGAGAAATAACTAACTTGCCATGTGGTATCTCTTTCCTGGATGAAATCTTGGAACTGAAAGAAAACGTTAGTGGAAAAATGGGTGAAATTCAAGTAAGGTCTGCATCTTAGTTAATAATGTTATACCAGTGTTAATTTCCTTGTTCTGATCATTATGCTGTGGTTATGTCAGATACTGGCAGCAGAAGTTGAGTGAGGGCTACACAGAAACTCTGGTGGTGTTGCAATTTTTCTGTAAGTCTAAAATAAGCTCAAAATAAAAAGCTAAAACAATAAAACATAATGTGATGAGTGAAAATTATTTTAAAGGCAAGTTTTGGATGTGTCCTTTTTCAAATTTTTGTGGCGTTTATATATAGTCCAGACTCTTGAGCATGGCCTGCAAAGATTTACACCATCTGGCCTTTTCTTACCTCTCCTAAGTCATCTCCAATTCTGTGCCACCCACACTGGTTTTCTTTCTGTTCCCTGAGCATGCCAAATGAATTCTCAGCTACACACACACACACACACACACACACACACTTTCCCAGATTTTCTCAAAATTATCTTTTTTCTTATTGTTTAGCAGTGTATATTAGTAGTATCTCAGAAAAACAAAGTCTTATTTCTTGCTTATGTTGCTTGGCTGATCCATTCACTGTGGATCTATATTTTCTTCATTCTAAGATCCAGGCACACAGAGCAAACCCAATTGGAATATGCCAAAAACTCATGACAGAGGGAAAAGAACAGGCAAGTTGATACAATCAAACTCCAGTTCTCTGAGTTTCTTAGTGGAGCTGGCTCACTGTAGCTGGTGCTCACATTTTATTGGTCAATGAACATCAAATGGACAAGCTTGATGTTAATGTGGTAGGGAAGGAAACTTCTCCTACAGAAGACACTGCAAGTCATATGGTGGGGATGTATAATCTTTTTACAGGGAAGAAGGAGGAAATTTGGGAGCAATAATACAATCTACCGTAAGACTCAGCTCACATGACATCTCCAGGGAACTTTCTTTAAAAAAAAAAAATTATTTATTTATTTGAGAGAGAGAGAGAGAGCACTAGAAGGGGGGACAGAGGGAGAGAAAGAGAAATCTCAAGCAGACTCCACACTGAGAATGGAGCCTGACGTGGGGCTCGATCTAATGACCCTAAGATCACAACCTGAGCTGAAAGTTGGACGCTTAACCAATTGCACCACCCAAGCACCCCTCCAGGGAACTTTCTTGTACCACCTTCACCGTGTGTCATCTCTCTTCCCCAGGGTACTTCATATTCTATTATTTTGTTTTATCTTCCTATAACTTCCTGAAATATACTTTGATAAAGTTTCCTTTTATTATTGGTTTCTCCCACTAGAATGTAAATTCTCTGAGAGCAGAAAGCAGATATAAACTGTTCATAGCACGATCCAACGGTTCCTTGTCCTCAGTTAAGTGTTCAATATACATTTGTTGTGTAAGAGGAAAGCATAGCTTAGGGCTTCTTAATTCCCATGTCTTTATATAATGTATCATAAACAATGTCTCACTAATAGTAGGCACTGATAAATGTTTGTTAAATAAGTAAATTAATGCATATTTATATTGGATACAATTAAAGATGAAAAAAACATATTTACACACATATTTTTGTAACGGCTAGGATTACAACTAAGAGAAAAATAATCTCCCTGTTAAGAAGAGACATTTTCATGCATTGAATTTTTCTCTAAGTACACTTGGACAAGGTAGATGAGATTTGATTTTTCTTGTGTAGTTCCAACTAACCTCACCTATGAATAAAGCATTTGAGGATTCAGTCTGGCAAATGCAGAGCAGGTCTGCAGAATAGACAAATTAGCAATTTGTCTTGGAAGTGAAGCAGCAGTAAGATGAGAGACTGGGGGGCGGGGCTGGAGCAGAGGAGACAACCAACACAGGCACACTGGTGTTTTATATTTTGAGTGTTTTTTTTTTTCTTCCTTCTGCTGGTAAGACCTACTTTTTTGTAACTCATTTGAATAAGTGGTACTTCTTTGCAAAATTCTCTATTCATCCTGTTTTTCTGTAATATCTCTGGAATTTCTATGTCATTCCCCTGTTTGACCTCCCACCTCTTCCTCAAAGGGCAAAATTACATTTTAGTTTCTTTCAGTGGGTATGACACCATAAAGGTTGATTGTTTAGCAATGACTATTTGCACACCTGCTTAGATTTAGCCTTACATAGAGATGGAATTAGTGCTATGATTGCAGAAATCTTGGGTAGACTTTGCCTTCCCTGGATCCTCAGATTTCCACTATTAATAGTTCATTTCTCTGGCTTTAAATTAGATGGCCCGAGATATATGGGTTGCTTTCAGCCATCACTATCTTAATATGAAAAAGATTTTGATTCTTTTCCTAAAGAAGTTTTAATTGAATTCCAAGAAAAAGTGTTAGAATGTGATGTCATTGTTGGGAAGAGGGATGTGGAAAAGCATGGGAGCAGTAGAAAAATGAACTGGAAAGATTCATGAAGACAATCCTTTTTATTTCCCAAGTTCGCCTTGAGCTGGCTTTGACCATAGAGTAAATTACCCACTGTTGTGGCCATAAACCTACAACCTGTTATTGCACAGACTGAATTAAGATGAAGTTGGTAGTGAACCCTATTCAAAGAGGTTCAGTTATAGGAGGTTATCAATGGCCCAATAATTCCAGTTGTCCTTCAGGGCCATATTTCATAACATAGAGGCCATTACAGCAAGTTTCTAGAATATTTACTTCAATCTTTCTAAAATGCAGCGTTTAATGATTCCAGACAGTAAATAATATTTACAATGGTATCAATGAATTGTAAATCTTTGTAATGAGATGGTCTGAGATTTAATCTTTAGTCTACCATTTGTCAGCTCTATATGGTTGAGCAAGATACTTCTCTAAACCTCAGTTTCCTCATCTGGAAAATGGATAAATTAATAGTATCTATCTCAGAGCATGTTGTAAGGATTAAATGAAAACATTTATGTGTGCTGTCAGGATATCAACAGTTGTAGGTCAAAAAAATCCAACTCAAACCAACTCAAACATAAAAGGGAATTTATTAATTTGTGCAATAAGGAATTGAGAGTGCAAGGCTGACTTTAGGCATGGTTGGATGGAGACGTTCAATGAACGTATTCAAAATCTGCCTCTTCTTCACCAGCTGTTGGCTCTGCTTTTCTTTGTTTTGGCTTTATTCTCAAGCAGGCTCTCTTCATGTGTTGGCAAAGATGACCACCAACAGCAAGCTTCAAACACACATCTTACATCTTAGCAACTACAGTGAAAAAGAGTATCTCTTTTTCCATGGTTCTGGCAAAAGTCCTTGGGCTGAATCTCATTTCTGGATCCTGGGTTATATGCTCCAGACAGGAGAAAGGATTCTCAAATTGGCCAGATCCTGGAGCTAATTGGCTATGCCAGCTCCACCCAAAACAACATGGACAGAAAAGTGGGTAAGGGATACCTTCTCTCAATAAAAAAGGAGGGGGATGTAGTTGTATTACCACTAGAAAAATTAGGGGTAGACAAAACAACAGGTGTTCACTACAGTATTTAAAGCATTCAGCACAGTGCCTGACACAGATCAAACCATCCATGGATGTTTGTTATTATTAATGTCACCAGTTCCCTGGAGGAAGGAATTAGATGGTGACCTTAGGTAGAGAAAATCTGGTTAACTAAAAGTTAAGCAAAGATGTGAAATGGGAGAGCATGACTGATTCTTCTTGAACTTTCTATTTCCGGTAAGCAGCACAGTAGTTGGCACAACAGCTGCTCATAAATGCTTGTCTAGTGAAGGAATACCTGCCAGGAATCATGCTATGCACTTCCCATCCAATAGCCATTGTAACTGCAGCATAACTAAACTGCTTCGTGGTCTCTCTCTTTTTTAACAGACTAATCGTAGGGTGCTTTCCACTTGAAAATGCTGTGAATCATCTGGAGATCTTGTTCATATTCAGATTCTGATTGAGTGAGGGTGGGGTGGGGCCTGAGATTTTGCATTTGCAACAAGCTCCCAGGTGGTGCATTACAGCTGGTCTGCAGACTGCCCTTTGAATATCTAGGCTCTAAAGTTCTAAACTATTTCCAAGTAAGAGCTGACATAAAGCTTTTTGTCAAGGATCGTTCAATTCCACTGTTCATTAGAGAACCTGCTTTAGGGTGTTCTTGTAGCATGTCATTTCTTTCAGGAGCAAGGAGGCAAAAAAGGAAAGAATAGAGAATTTTTGCTAAGGATAGTCCACCTAAAAGTCTGTGACAACAGAGAAAACTGCATAAAATGTACTTTTGAAGAGATCTATGAATCAGTTTCCAGCTTCTACAATTGTTTAACATTTATTAAGCAAATAGCTGTCCTTTACTGAACGGGAACTCTGTACCTGGGCATAGTGTTTCACATCTATTTCACTTACTCTCACAGCACTCCTCACTCCTGTGATACTGTACATAGCGTCCCCAGTTAGCAGATGAGGAAAATCATTCTCAGAGTAGTTAAAGCCACCCAGCTGTACAATGGGTTTAATGCAATGATTTGTACTTCATTCTCTCTGTTAATTTCTATATTTTAATTTATCAAATAGAATACCCTAGGAATGTTGAGAATGCATCCATGGCTATTAATGTCAGGCGCCATGATTTTTAACCTTTTCTTTATTTCCTTTAGCACTTTATGGTACGCAAAGCACTTAGGCATTTATTACCTCATCTGATTTAGCTACTCCAAGATAAAAGCTCACCTTTTGAAATAAAATACTAAAGCTGTTTCTGATCCATGTGTCTGAAGGTGCCTGCTCAAGAACAAGAATTTGGAGTCACTTGGAGCACACAACCAGAGGAGGAATTATTTCTTCATAATGTTGGTAGTCCTGGGTTGACTGTAGTACGGATTATGGGCACTGGTGGGAGCAAGACTGGGTTTGATTTCTGCTTCAACCATTTGCTAACAGCATGACTACAGGAAGATGACTTACCTTTGTTTTGCCTCTATTTTCTCATATGTAAAATGTGGATGATAGTTGCAGTCTCTATATCACATGATTGTTGTGAAAATTAAATTAATTATGTAAGGGAGAGGCTTAGTTCAGTGCCTGGCACTTCGTAATTGGCCATGTATCTCATTTTAATGCATTTATCATCATCCCCAAACTTTCCCCAATCAACTCCATTTCTAGGATTTTGAATTCTTGCCTCCATACCTGAGATTCATAATTGTTTCCTTCTGTTTAGGCAGCTGTAAGAAGTTCACATGGAAACAGTCTCCTTCCTCTCTCTGTATCCATGATATTGAACATACATTTTCCCTTCTCATCAATTACATGGAGGTTACATAACCTACTTGTCGAATTGGAATAGCAGATCTAGACTAATAAAATGTTACCATCAACAGATCCTTGTAGGTGATCTGGGGGTAGATGAATCAGAAAGACATATTGCGTGACATATTTGTAATACTGCTAAGCAGAAAGATTTAAATGGATCTAGACATAGGAATCCAAAGTTACTCTTTAGAGAAAGCAAAGTTACTCTAAAGTACACCTGGCTTCTCCAGTGGCATACCAACTGGAGCTAGTGACTGATATGAAAGTTTCTGTCCAGATGTGATTATGTAAAGTTCAGCCCCTCTGGCAAGCTACTTAAATAGATAACCTACCAGAAACTCCCTTTCAAAGAAAGAAGGTCCATAAATCTGGCATTTCTTCCATCAAATTTTTGAAATGCTTTAGACTTCTACCTCTCAAAGGGGGTAGGAGACGATGAACACATTGCCAGTTTAACATTTACCTAGGGGCTCAGTTTTGAGGCAAAACATCTTCAATTGTTGATTATTCTTTTATCTGACAGTTTAATTCCCACTCATATTTGGGGTCTCCTTAAGCATGTGTCTCATCCCTCATATGTGCTATTTAGGGGGGACTATGAGAAGAAATTCCACCCAGGTTCCAGGCTTCATATGTCACAGCAATTTGACCACTTAATTCTTTCTTTTCAGTAATAGGATAAATTAATGTTTACCCAATGATAAAAGTAGGACTTGCTGACTCTAGGACATTTAGAAAATATAGAAAAGTTTTTATAAAAAACAAAAGAAATACCACTGGATATTCTACCCTCATAAGTGATTAACATTTTGTGTTGAGTTTTCCTCATCTATTTATTTTGTGCATCTGTGTCTATAATTTTAAGTCACATTGGGGTATTATATAAATCATTTTGAATTCTACTTTTTTGCACTTAGCATTAAGTATTATATGAAGAACATACATCAACATCACTAGATAGTTTGTGAAAAAAGTTTTCTTTATTTTCTTTTTACCTCTCAACCGTCTTTACCTGTTATTTTTATTTATTTGTTTGTTTGTTTGTTTAAGAGAGAGAGAGAGAGAGAGAACAAGGAAGGGGGGAGGGGCAGAGGGAGAGAACCTTCAAGCAGACCCCACACTGAACACAGAATCCAACAGGGGCTTGATCCCATGACCCATAAGATCACAACTTGAGCTGAAACCAAGAGTTGGACATTCAACCAACTGCGCCACCCAGGAGTCCCTTACCCATGTACCAATTCCTCTATTATTGGATACTCAATACAGTTTATATTTTTATTATCATAGACTGGGGTTGGCAAAAGTTTTCTACAGAAAGCCAAATAGAAAATATTTTCAACTTTGTGGACTATAAGGTTTCTGTAGCAACTACTCAACTCTGCTGTTGCAGAAATAACCATGGGTAATAGGTAAATAAATAGTAGTGGTTGTGTTCTAATAAAACGTAATTTACAAAAAAAGGTGGCACGTGGGATTTGGCCTGTGGACTGTAGTTTGCTCAACTTGGAAATAGACAAGGCTGAGATAACCATTCTTGCACATGACATCAGTAATTATTTCTATACAATAAGTTCTTAAAAACAGAATTATAGGTGAAAGGGAATAAATATTTTTAAGGAACTTGATACACATTATTAAAATTTTCTCCCAAAATATTACAAAAATTATACTTCTACTAAGTGCAAATAAAAGCCCTGATTTCTTTATGTGCTCACCAACATAGATTACAATCATTTAAAAATTAATTTGATAGACACAAATTAATATCTTACTATTTTGATTTATTATTTTAATCACCATGTTTAAAATGTACATGAATATTCATTGGATATTTATATCTATTTCATTTGTGTTCAAAATGTTTTGTGACATACAGGAGAATTTTACTGCATGCCATTTAATTTTTTAAAATTAAACAATAAAAATCCATTATAACCCAAATTTAAGGGAGACACATCCAGAAGTTGAACATAAATGGATAGTATTAATCTGGGTAAGTTAACTCTTGTAACAATCAAGACTCGAATCTCAGGAGTTTAATACAATAAAAGTTTATTTCTCATTAATGACACAGTTCAGTGTAGGTCTTTGGAGACTGCACTATGAAGTCATTGAAGGACAGAGGCTGACAAAAGCCTTGCCATTCTCTGTGCATTGTGTCCCTGCACACTGAAATCCAGTTTGAAGTTGGGGAACCACAGTGTGGAGAATGTGGACCTTCCCTTAACTGTTTGACCTGAAAGTGACATGCTACCTCCACTCCTGTCCTACTGGAGGTATCATGTGGCCTTACCCTGGAGGGAGACAGCAATTCAAGTTAGCCTATTGCACAGGTAGAGGAAATACTTTTGGTGAGAATCTAGCCAGTCTCACTACATAATTAAAATTTAAAAGCCAGATTTTAGGACTTTTTTTAAAAAGTCCTTTTAATGATTATGGTGAAGACTAGTAGTCTTTTATAGAAAATTTTGACCAAGGAACACAAATACAAATGTATATTTCTATAAGAAAAAACAGAGAGCCAATGATAAAGCTATAAATACTTTATTTTTCGTTTCTTACACTAAAAATATTGAAGTGTTTCTTTCATTTGTAACTGGTCCCATGCTATTATAACAGGATCCAAAATTTGCACAAATTTTACTAATATCCTCAAGACTAAGAACATTTAGGCATTGGCTTATATCACTCAGTGAAGCCAAATAGAAAATCAGTCAATCAAAAACCAAAAACAGGAGGATCTTTGAAGAGAAAATTCAAATATATGTCAAAAAATTTCTGCAATTATCAGCATTAAATAAAAAATAATAACATTGCCCTTGACATGCTAATACAATCTTCCTAACGATGAGGTCAGGAAAATAGTATCAAGAAAGAAGAGATCATTAGAAATTTATGTACAAAATCAGAATAAGAAAACTTTAATTTTTTTTCTTAAGATAAATGAGATTGCAAATGGAAATCATGCACTTGTTTCTTTGATGCTTATGTCTGGTCTTTCCACCAAGAAACCTCAAAAGCATCGAATCATTCTATCCCTTCTCATTTTAGGATGTTTATTCTAATACAGGATAACTTGGGCCAGAAATGCACAGGGAAGTGAAGAGCCACTCAGTGAAAGGGGCTTAGCACCAGAAATTCCAAAAGAATAGATTAACATTGTCTGCCTTTAAACTCTTCAAAGAAGACCATAATTGTGCCTTTTATATCCTACCCCATGCTCCAACTGCAGCATTCCTCAACTCCCAGGAGAAGCCTCATAGAGATGCTGTGCTGTTTGATTTGGCACTATTCACAAACCTTGGCAGATGATCAAATAGAGGGCACAGAAGTGCAGGAAAAACCTTAAGAAACTGTCTTCACTGTTGTCGTTACTGCCTTCATGAATTGAAATCTCAATGGTGAGCATAAAGAAGCCATAGATATTAACCAAGCGTGCATTGCTCCAATTTAGATGTTTAACACACCTTGGCATGGAGAAAACATGCAAATTTACAGCTTTATGTGTTTTATCTGGACTTGTATTTGTTTCAATTTTCAAATAAACTTGGTTTCTTGAAATAATTAAGTATTTTTGACCCAGACCTCTTGGACTACGTGTGTAGGCATGATGAATGAGCAAGTCTTGGCTTTGAATTCAAAAGATCTGGGTTCTAGTCCCGATGCTACCAGTTCCTAGCTGTGTAATCTTGGGAAGTTGCTGAACTCTTTTGAGCCTTGGTTCATGAGTCTATTAAATAATACTGCCCAGCACACTTTACTGGATTTCAGTTAGCAGCAAGAGAAAATTATGTTTAGAATCATGTGAAAATAGTATATAGAAAACAGTTGGTAAAATATAAGTAGCCATACTGTTGTGAGAAATTATTAATCTGATTTTTAAAGAGATTTTATTTATTTATTTATTTATTTATTTATTTATTTATTTATTTATTTATTTAACAGAGAGAGACAGCGCAAGCATGGGGAGTGGGGGGCAGAAGCAGAGGGAGAAGCAGGCTTCATATGACCTGAGCTGAAGGCAGACCCTTAACTGACTGAGCTACCCAGGCACCCTGAAATTATTAATCTAATTAAAGAGAACTTTGCAGGAATGTTGTAAAACATCACTAAGGGACAGATATTTTAAGTAATCTATTTTACAGTAAAAGAACATAATCCAGAAGAGAATCTGCTAGACTGTTTCTGAATTTAAAATATAAATGTAGAGAAAACTCATACCAAGAAAAGCAAGCAAGCAAGCAAGTAAGCAAGAAAGAAAGAAATTGGTTCTAAAATTGAGAAAAGTTATGCTACCTATGGAGATGATTAACAAATAATGGAATTTCTGAGAGGAAATTTTTAAAAAAGGAGATGAATTATATATGTAGGAACTCTTTTTGCAATAGATGTGGTGATCTTTGGCTGGTTTCCTCAGCCCATTCAGTCATTCATTCTTTCATTCACAGAATATAAACTCTTTTGGTTGTATTCCCTAATTTATTCTAAGGACACAGAGTAAATGCTCATTAAATATTTGTAGAATGAGGGAGTTGATGAATTAATGAGTTTATTAATTCACAATTTGCTGTGCTATTCTTGTGCTAGTTGCTAAAGGTGAAAGAAATCTAGAGCTACAGTTTTGGCTCTCTGGGAGTTCCAAGCTTAGTGAGAAAAATAGGTACATAAGTATACAATAATATAGTATATGAGTCCCATGATCCAGCACTTATGATTCTTTTGGAAAATAATTATAAATAATAATTAAAAATATAAATATAACAAAACATCAACATTAAATATAAATATATAATAGTACATAGGTATATAATTCATATAAAACACAAATTATATAAATATAGTAAATATAATGATAATATACTTAAAAAAATCACAAATGTGAATTTAAGTAGCTCCACAATTTCCACTTAAATTTTAAATTTCCATTCATATTACTCAAAATTGTAACATTACATATTTGGAGGGAGTACTTTGATGGTTCCACTAATCTCTTGGTCCCTTACCCATTTCCTCACAAGTAATTTTTGCTATGAGTTTGGTCCATATCTTTCCAAAGATTTTTGCATGTATGTGCACACACATGTACACATGCATACACACATAGTATAGCTTTTACAGTGTATGCTAATGGGGGTACCTGGGTGGCTCAGTCAGTTAAGCGCCCCACTCTTAGTTTTGGCTCAGGTCATGATCTCCGGTTAGGGTGATCCAGTCCTGTGTTAAGCCCTGCATGGTCAGCTCCATGCTAAGCTGATGAGGGGGTAGAGTGGGACGGGGAATCTACTTCCTTTCTCTCTCTCCCTCTCCCTCTGCCCCTCCCCCTGTTTGCGCACACACTCTTTCTCTCTCTGAAATAAATAAATAAATCTTTAAAAAAAAGTAAAGTGTATGCATATAAAAGTGATAGCACATATGTATACTCTTCTGAAACTTTCTTTCCCTCAACAGTATGTCTTGGAAATCTATCCATATTAGTACGTTTTAATCTTATTCTTTTTAGATGCTGCAATAGTGGCCACCACATGGCTACCATTCATACATGGAACTGAAGGAGTTGTGCAGTGAACAGCCTGCACAACTGTTTGTGGCACATCTCTGCCCTGCTCATATAACATGATTATACCATAAGCTCATTTAGTTGTTCCTCTATTGGTAGACACATAGGTTGTTTCCAGTCTTGAAGTGTTACCAACAATGTTTTAATGAGTATCCTTGTACAACCTATGAATTGCTAAAATGTCCAGATAAGTCTAATGAAATCATTCATCTATTTCAAATCCTACACTTGGCGTCAGAAATTCCTTTCTGAATTCTTGTGTGTTGTGCATACACCGAACAGCAGAAATATTAAAAACAAAACCAAAATAAGCCGTTTGAGAAATTGAGAGGGACAAATAACCCATTTACTTTTTAAATCCAGAAGGTCTAGAAGATGAAAGCCGTTTCCTTGGATTTCACCACGCAGTACGCACAGAAATTAAACTTTTCCCGAGTCCATCTTTTTGCCTCACCCTGACTTGATTTCACTGTGGGAATGTGAAGATATAATATGTATGCACTATTTGAAGCTAGCTGGGATTTTATGTGTTTTTGAATGGCAACATTTCTTTTCCACCAAAGATAACTTTATGACAAGTCACATTTATATTGCACTGCTCTGACATTGTATTCTTAGAGATTCGTATAGCTCCGTGCATTCAGCGGAGATAGACGCTTTCCCCATAATGCCTTGGATCTTTTTTCTGTACAGAGTGTTTTTGAATATTGAGGGCCGTTTGTCTGAGGCATAGCCACTTGTAAACATGTAGGCATCCCTGGGGAGCTGTGTATTGCTCAGGTAATGGTGAAGCGACCAGTTCTTTCTGGTGTCAAAGACAGCCTTTCGTGCAGTCCTCTTAAGGAAACATGGGCCAATGAAACAGATTTAATGAAATCGCTGTGTTAGAAATGGCATCTTTAAAAGGGAGAAAATGGACAAGAGCCTCCTTGTTGTCATCTGGCTGTGATTTGTGGTATTGATTCTGGCCTTTGGCTGGATCTTGAACTAAGTAAAGCAGAGGTCCAAGTACCTTGACCTCAAATGGAATGTTTACTTCTTCACAGAAGGAACTGGCTTCCTGTATATGAAGAAAGGATGGTGGAGTGGAAGACTGGAGAAAGAAAAGGCTGGAGAAAGAGCAATCGAAGCCACACCCAACGTGTGAAGGTCAAAGGCCACATTCAGGGATCAGAGGAGGCTGCCTCCCTAAGAGGGAACCCCATAACCTGACCCCACCTGCGGTTTTGTTTCACGATGTTGGGCAGAAGATTCTAAGACCGTAGGCAAGTCTTCTCACAGTTACTGGGGCTGGCTCTGGGGCCAAGTAGTCTGCCTGACCACCTTGCGGGGTCAAAGCACTCGTTCCCGCCTTTAGGTTTGCATAAATACATGTGACTCAACCTGCTTCTCTACTTAGAGCTATTGAATTTTCAAACAGGAAAGTAGCATAAAGATTACCTATCAAAATCTTTTGCACTGGAAAGATCAGGGCAGCAATCCCCAGAGTGGATAAGGGGCCTCTGAGGCTAGGTCAGTCAGCAAGTTAGTGATCCCACAGTTGATTTCAACTTTGGGCAGTTTGACCGTCCTTGGCTCTTCTTCATCCTTATCATGCTCCTTCTCTTCATTATCATCGCTACCATCACCATCGTGGGCTTCCTTGGAGGTGCTATCCCTACCTCCTGCATAACTGGTAAGGTTCCATCAGCGTCTGGTGGGAAAGACTCAGCAGTGTTTGTCCTTGCTGCATAATGAAAAGACCTCAGGATTTGGAAGCACATACACTTGGATTTACAAACAGACTCAGTCTTTTACTTTACTCTGAGTGACCCCGAAAGCCACTTTATTCCTTGGAGCCTGTTTACTTGTCTATAAAACGGAGACAATAATGTCTGTTTTAGAGTTCCTATGAGGCTTAAATGGGAGCGATACCATTAGTGTCTACTGCCTGGTGCGTGGTAGGCCCTCAGTAAATAGGACTTAGGATCACTGTTAGTATGGCTATTCTTATTATTATTTCCAGGAGACCTGAGTTTGAGTCCTGGCTCTGTTCCCTAAGCTTGGGCAGGTCAGTTCCTCTCTGAAAGCCTCATTTGTAAATGGGGGAGTTGAGAGATGTTCTTTCTAAAGCTCAGTGATATGTCATGATACAGTGCTTCTCCAGGTTTGACGTACTTTGGATCACCTGGAGGTCCCACACCTAGAGATTCTGGTTCCGTAGGTTTGGGAGAAACCCAAGAATCGGCCTTTTTAACAAGGACTCCAAATCTTAGTTAGCTCTTGTTATATCCGGGAAAAGTGATAATACCCATGTGGTAGGATAATGGTGAGGAGGAATGAAATCCTACAGCATAGTTTTGGGCACATGAGAATTACCCAGTGAATAGCCAATTGCTGTCATTCTTCCCTTTGTCACTTTGCTTAGCACATATCCCCAGTCGGGAAGCTAAATTTGGGTCCTAATCAGGACTCTACTGTATGGTGTTGGATGCAAATATTTAAAAAAGTAGATTTCTGGATTCTTTTGAAGTCCCAAGAGATCTGGCAACACTAAGCTTGCCACAGTCCCCAGTGGCTGTCCCTGGATGTTGAACCAGGTTCCACTCACTCCGCTCCATGTGTTGATTTTTCTTGTTTTTCCCCAGTAGGCATCTGGGTTTGTAGATTCTTGCTGTAGGATCTAATTCTGCCTCTCTATCCAGAGTTTTAGAAGAACTAAGAGACTATCCCTTTCATGGTGTTATTCCAGCTATTCTAGATTAATTAACCAGCTGTTCATGGATAGAGCCACACCCCCCTCTTCACATCACAGCTCCTTCTGAACCTGAAAAATAATGGACAGGGGAGTTTGTCTTTATAACTCTTATGATATAGTGGCATAATTTAGGATGAGTTCCAAGGGGGGAGCATTATGAAAGTCTACTGAAATAGTTTGCCAGGGAACCTAACCCAAGCTGAGATGTTGCCTAACAGAATCAAAGCAGGGTTTAAAGTCAGCTGCTGCCTTTATTACACACTCAAAACTTGGCAGAGGAAGTTCTTTGGGTTGGGACCACATGAAAGAAATCCGGACAAGTGAAGGGTGGTTGAAGAGAACAGATGGACTTGGACATCTTACACCATGGTAGTAATGCTCTGACTTCCAAAGATACCTGCTTGGATGCTCTGAAAGTTATCATCATCTTTGTATTTTTTTTTTCTTCGCTAGCTACGGGTGTCACACATGAAAAAAAAAATGAGGCAAGAAAGGGCTTTATACAAAGGTATTGAGGCCACATTTGTCAAACCCAGAATCCCACGCAGATTTGGGAACTATGTTTCAAGCTGAGCTCAAAACTTTCAACTCTCAAAAGTGCTACTTACCCCAAGTAAAAGGCAATTTTCCAGCTCAAAGAAAGGCAGTTCTGCAAGGTTCAGGAAAAAAGGTCAGAAGACTCCTTGTACATCAATCAGCTCCTGGAAAACAACATGTCAATGAGTTAAGTGAACACGAATCAGGCACATATGGATTGAATTTCCCTTGAAATACTCCTGGGGTCCAAGTTTAAGGGGTGGAGTGGAGGAGGGGTGAAAAGTCTTAGGAAAATCTAATGTATTCTTCTGCAGACCCCAAACATTTGAAAATGCTCCCAAGATGTTGACTGGCCAGGCCACAAGTCTTGCTGGCCCGAATCAATCCTGAGGCTAGCTGACCTTTGTTTCTGGAGATGAGAATGTAACTAAGGCCTAAATGATAGCCCAGGGCTTCGCTGCATTGGTTTCAACTTCATTTCATGGCATGGAGATAGGGTGATCTGATAGAGGGTGGCTTTGAAGTTCCAGGAAAGGGGAATAGATTTATTTCAGAGAAAAAATGAACTGTTAAGAAACATTCAAGTTTACTGGTCATTACTGCCAGTAGCCTATGTTTCTAAGTAAGCAAATCAACCATTCTATGCTTTCTTCCTTCCTGGAATCATCAGAAAAGCAAGTGGGAATTAATATAGATGCGGGGGAGAAAAGCAAGTGTAAGAGAATTTTCCTAAGACCATTCCACCTGGAAGTGTGTAGCATAGTGGAAATATGCTTTATAAATAGAGGTTCTTGTAAAATCTTAAGAGAACAATGCAGCATTGAAGTCTATTCTGCCCCCAAGTGCTAAACAATAAATGTAATGGGTAAATAGCATTTAGATTTTGCATCCCACATAGGGTTCATATATGTGGAGGCTTTTAAAATCTGATTTTAGGTGAAATTTTAAGAATTCACTGTTGACAATAAGCTAGTTCCATCATAACCACATGGGACCCAACATTGATTAGTACCACACCCTTTCCCCAGAAAGCTTCCTAGAAAACTTAAACTGGGAATCATACATTTAAAACTCTTTAAAAAGAAACCTGTTGAGGGCGCCTGGGTGGCTCAGATGGTTAAGCATCTGCCTTCGGCTCAGGTCATGATCCCAGGGTCCTGGGATCGAGTCCCGCATCGGGCCTCCTGCTCCTTGGGAGCCTGCTTCTCTCTCTCTCTCTCTCCCTCTCTCTCTCATGAATAAATAAAGAAAATCTTAAAAAAAAAAAAAAAAGAAACCTGTTGAGAAACAATATGGTTCACTTTTCGTTTCCTAGGGCATTTTGTAGTTGAACTATAATTTCTCTTAAGGAAAAGTACCAAACTAGAAACTTCTTGGGCAGCAGAGGGAAACATTATGGACTTTTTCTCCTTCTTTTTCTTCATCTTCTTCTTCTTCTTTTTTTTTTTTTTAAGGCAGGAGGTAATCAGAGATAAATGTTAATGGGATTTTTTTTAAACAAATGCACTGTCAAGAGAAAATATTTTCACAATTGTCAGATTGTGTAGACAGTGTTCAAATTGCTCATTCATTATCAGGAGCACCACCAAGTTGGAAACATACTTTTACTAGTCTGTGGCTGATTGATGTACATTACTCATATCAGGCTAATGGCACTTTATTTTCCAACAGTAGCAAGTAATGAGTGACCTTGAGTGCATATTGTTTCCCTGCAAGGGTTTGTTGCTCTGCTTCCTTCATAAGCACCCCAAGGAAACAAGGCCCCTGTATTGGTGTTTTGCAGCAAACCTCATTTCTTTCATGGCTTTCTGTAAAAGAATTTGATACAGGGATAGAAGCTAACCTCAGTGAGTAAATGAAATATTGATCCATGCTACTCTGGCCTTGCCTTCACCTTGTCCCAGGGCGGTGAGTTACTGACTTTTCCGTTTTGGCTGTAATAGGAATTATTACAACAGGCCTGTGCAAGTAATTACTTGGCATGGTAAAAAAGGAGACTCCATCATATATTTCTGTAGAGACGTTAGTTTCCATCAGCCCAGCAGTCTGCTTTTTTGGCTCTGTCTTTCCTACTCTTGATTCAATTCTTTTAACCATCATTAATCACAATCCTTGTCAGCAGAAGTTTATCAAAAGTATTAAGTGAGCAAGGTTGCCTGGCCTCCTTAAAAAAAAATCAGCCAACACGGGGCAGTAAATTTCAAAATATGGAAGGTTAGTTCCGTGATATATATGAGTGTCTCTTCAGCTAGAATGAGCCGTTTGTTTTAGTGATAGATATTGTAGTTTGAGCTGTGATAGAATCCTTCTCAAGTTTATGTGTCGTGGGCTATCGTTTATGAGAGACCATGTGTTTCTAAATGGTGAAGGTCATGGCTGATGGCAAAAGTAAAAGCAGTGGTGATTCATTAAAAATAGTTAATAGGGCCTGCGGCTGACAGGGATAAATAGAAACATGTGGCTGGCCAACCCACCAGCACCGAAATTGATATTGTGCTTTTTGGTCCCAACTCAGTACTTCCAATTGCCAGACAGCTGTGAGCGGACAGACAGACAGTAGGCAAAGCCACATCTTGTGAACGACAGATGCGGAAAAACTTTTTGGAAACACAACTGCAGATGATCTGTGGAAACTCGTTTCCCTTCACTTTGGCATGGCTAATATTTATTTTTAAATGGGTACTGATTTTTTTTTTTTTTTTTACTGACCGCAAATATGTTCGTCCTATGAAACTCGAATACCTTAGAAACGCGTGATGTAGAAAATGAAAAATCCCCTGTTCTATCTGAAATGCTTAATTTCTTTAAAAAATGATCTGAGGCAAAAGAGGGCATAATGCTGGGATCTGATCAAGCTGAGAGATGGTTCCATGAGCGTTCTTGTGTTAGTTTGTATTCTATTGCTGTCTGCTTGAAATAGTCACAACTAAATTTCTTTTTTCCATTTCACAGCTCAGTGAAGCCCCCACACTGAATCCCAACTTCCAGAGAGAATCCATTTTATCCACCTGTGTATATCCCTCCACGTATGTGTGATAAAGCAAAATGTATATATGCGTATATGTATATATAAAGAAAAATAATATATTCAATATCATAATTGAATAGATGTAATATATGTTTAAGTATTAGGTTATGTTATAATACAGGTCCACAAAACTTGATTTAACAAAATTCTAATATTTAAATGTGAGTCTTTGATTAAACTCATGGACTCCTTCATTCAGAAGTATATCAAATATTACCCTAATAGCAAAATACGTGCAAAACTTGAAGGAAGCCAAGAGGCTAGAGGTCTATTTCCAGTTTGCATTCAGCATTTATGTAATAAATGACTCTGCTCCTGGTCCTTATACAACATACATTCTCCTTGCAAAACTTCCTTCCTAATTTGGAGACTCCTAAGAACTAGAAAAACAAAACGGATTTTGCTGATTAAGATCAATAGAATTTGATGATCCATTTCAGAAGTGTAAATCAACAAAAGAACGTGTGGAAATGGATGCAGTCCTTAGGCATTTTCCAAATGAGCAAGTATGGATTTTCTATGCATTACTTCTAATGAAGAAGATTTTAAGCACAAAATTGTTTGGGGATTTGTTGGGGTTTTGTTATTTGGGTGTTTTTTGGTTTTGTTTTTTTCCCCTCTCTCTGAGAAGTCAGTGAAAAATGGCACAGTGGCTTGAAATAATACCGGGAGATAAACATCTTCACTTTTCACTTTAGATTGCCTCTTTTCCCTAGAAAAACAAATCGTCCAGGATAGTTAGAGTGATTGCTACCTCCGATGGAAAAGGGTCATAACCAAGAGGCATCCGAATTCATTAGCAAGTTTCAGAGCATAACACAAAAACAAAAAACAAACCCAAAATTTTATGTAAGGATATAAGACAGAAGGAAAAAAATTAAGTAGGAAAAAAGGAAAATCAAAGAAGCAGAATCCTCATTGGCAGCTTCAGGCTGCTCTGCCCGCGTTTGCTGTCTGGAGAGCAGTCCTGTGCAAAGATAGGCGTCTCACAGAATGAGTCATCCCTTTCCATGATTTGAAAAGGTGCAGGTAATCCCACAGTGCAAAGAGGTTGGGGTTTTGCAAACCAAGTCCTCCACCTAAAGTTGAGTTTTTTAATTTGTTGACAGTTAAGGTTGTGGGGCCAGAGTCATTACAACAAAACTTCTGGGCAACAGCCGTGCATTCGGTTGAGAAACGCTCAGCAAGAGGATAGAACTGCATCACAAATGAACGTGTTTACAGGGTTCAGGGGGCGGGGGAGCGCTTAGTATCAGATCAGTAGAGAGGACAGGGGACATGTGTGGTGCTTCATTCAAGGCCAAATGGCTGTGGGCACAGAGGTTGCTTTGGATACCATCATCCTGAAGAAGACGTTCACAGTGGTTATAAATTGACTTTTTATGGAGAAACTAAGACTATTTCTAACCTATTGCACTGATATTATATTTAGTTAATATTTTATGAAAGAAAAGTCCTCCCATTAGAGGGAGCAAATTGCTGTATAATTATAGTACTTCACAGAACAGACTGTCTGCCTCATTTTATGGGAAAAGCAAAAAACACAGCCACCTTCCCCACATAACTTCTTTACAGAGTCCTTGTGGTAAGTGACTTCCTTCTCATGCTTTTTCCCTCTTTATTTCAAATATTAGTTTAATTGAAACAGAAAATCACGTTGCATATTTAGTATGGCTTAATGAAATATTGATGTAGAGACTTCACTGAAGCAGGGAAGGGGCACATTGGGGAACAGAGGTGAACAAAGACACCTTCTTCATCTTTCAAACTCTGGTCTGACTTCGTGCCACCATGACAGTCACTACGAGCCATTAAACATGATGGCGATTTGAGGAGCATGACTGTAATGAATTGGTGGGCAGATCAGCATACAAATTTCATTAGAGAGTGTAGACTGAATGGGAATGGAGACTGGGTTAGTTTCTGTGCCACCATCTTCTTTTTCTGCTCCTTGCCACAGTCTTCAGCGAGAGGCCACAGAGCTACGTTCCTAGCAGACAAGGAACATGTTGTGTTTCTTTTGTATTCCAGAGCACATCACATGGTTGGTGTTAAGTAAATGTTGCTATGAAAATGCCTTCATTGGATTGAGATGCACTGTGTGTCAGACGCTGTTAGTGCCCTGATGTATCTTGTTGGCAATCCCCATTCCTGTGCCCACTGATGGAGTCTTACTGCAGGTGCCTGGAACTGTCTACCTAGAGGCCTTCTCTGGCACTTGGAGCATGCTCCACCTTCAGCCAGCTGGGACTGACTTGGGGAATCAGTGCCCCAAGAAGCAACTCGTAACCAGGGATGAATGGGAGTTGGTGAACACATACTCCTGCTCCTCGCTCCTTGGGTTGGACCACTCAAAAGTGTCTTCTATGGACTTTCCCCATGACCTGAACAGCAAGTACCCTGAACTCCAATTACTCACACGGCCATCTGCTCATGAACATTCCCTGTGGTCACTTCCTTTCCTTTCTTGTTTCGCTTCCTCATGCCCCTACCATTGCTTCCAGGGATCACTCTCAAATAAACAAGTAATAGCACTCAAATCCTTATCTCAGGTCATGCTTCTGTGAAACTCCAGCTTCGACATGCTGCTATTCCAAGATATCAGGATAATGGGTTGATGAGAATTGATGGAGAGTCTTCTGTGTGCCTAACCTTGTGCCAGGTGCTAGGAAGCTATGATGAAGTCATTTAAGATATTTACTCTTACCCTGCTCAGAAATCCTTTGCAATTAGCTTGCAAGGTAAGACATCCATATTCAAAACAATGAGTGGACCAGACAGCATCATCCAGAGCTACAATAAAGTCCAAAGTGTATTTTACAGATAACTGGGGAGAAGGATGGTGGAACAAGGTTCTATACATGTAGTGTGGTTGAAAGTCAGAAAAAAAGGTTGTTGGACTGGGGCGGGGGGAGGCAATTTGGAGCTGAGGCTGTACGGGATTCGGAGGATGCTGCGCTTACTGCACAGGAAACGTACATCCCCAAGTATCGTGCTCTGCATGCAGTGGGGGCTCAATAAATGCTGTGTGGATGGAAAAAGTTGCAGGCAAATTGAATTAGTCATCAAACTCGGATGAGCTATGTTATGTATTCTACCTCCGAAACTTTTGGTTTGTATTATATAAATGCAAAAGTACAATCAGCTCTTACATGCTGAGATTTTATTTTAAGTATTTGCCTTCCCACTTCTCTTCTCTTTCCCTTCTCCACCTACATCATCGTCTTGTCTCTCTCCCTCAGAAGATCTGCCATTCTGTAGCTGGGTGACCATAGGCAAGTTATTTAATCTCTTTAATTTCAGGTTCCTGATCTGTAAGAGGTCCAAAGGTTGAGTATGACTTTCAGGTATGGCTTATTTAACTAGAAGAAATAGAATCCCAACCTCTCACTGTTGTCTTGTCCTCAGCTCTACCCTATAGACTTGTATTGTTGAGCTCCAAAAAATATGGGAGTTCGCCATTGTTGGATTAGATGAAATATAGAATTCTTTTTAACTCTAATGAAGCATATTGAAACAAGCAAAAGGTTTGGACCTATGATTGTGTGGCCTTGAACAAGTCACTTAATCTCTCTGAGACTCAATTTCTATTTTCAAAAAATGAGGCTGTTGCTTTTATACTAGAGATAATTATGTAAAGTGCATGGCTCATGAATGCTCAGAAAATCGTACGTTTTTTCATTAACTATATTGAGATAGAATTTACATCAAATAAGAAGCATACATTTTAAGGACACAGTCTGATGAGTTTTGAAACATGTGTACACCCAGGTGACCACTCCTGTCAACATATGGAACATCTTTATCACCTCAGAATGTTCTCTAGTGCCTCTCTGCAGTCAATCTACCCCTTCACCTCTGGCTCCAAGCAAGCACTGATCTGCTTTCTGTCACTATAGATTAGATGTGTCTTTTTCTAGAGTTTTATATAAATAGAATCATAGAGCATGTGCTCTTTTGTGTCTGATTTCTTCCTCTCAGTGTAATGTTTCTGTGATTCATTCATGTTTTTATGTGTATCCGTGATTTGTTTCTTTTTAATAAGTCAGAGATCTTATTTTACTAACCTAGACAAAAATGGTCTTTCTTTCTAGGGGCCTTTGAGCACTATCTTATTTTGTAGACATAACTGTGAATGATGGATGAATTATAAATGGATTGAAAGGTCACCTAAGATAATAATATATAAGTCTTTTTCTAAGGAATTTATTAATAATAATAATAGCTAATATTTATTAAGTACTTACTTTGTAACAGGTACAGAACAGAAAATAGGGGATGTTTTAGTTATCTTTTTCTGTGTAACAAAGTACCCCAAACTTAGTGGCTTTAAATAGTAAACATTTAGTATCTCAAAGTTTCCATGGGTCAGGAACTCAGAACTTGCTTAGGTTGATGATTTTGGCTCAAGGTTTCTTATGAGGTTGTAGTTTAAGATATTGGCTAGATGGGCCATCATCTAAAGGCTTAACCAGGACTGGAGTATCAGCTTCTCAGACGGCTTGCTTATGTGGCTAGCAAACTGGTGTCAGCTATTGGTGGGCAATCTCAATTCCACCTAATGTGAACCTCTCCAGAGGGCTGCTCAAGTGTCTTCTCAACATGGATCACTTTGCCCAGAATGAGTCATCCAAGAGAGAGCAGGGGATAAGATGCAATGTCTTTTATGACCTAGCTTCAAAAATTGCATACTCTCATTTCCCCACATTCCACTCGTTGTACAAATCAATCTTATTCAGTGTGGGAGGGGACAGTTGCATCCCTGAAAAAGATGTGTTGAAGTATTAATCCTGGTACCCATAACTGACCTTATTTGGAACCAGGGTCTTTGTAGATGTAATCAAATTAAGATTAGGTTGTACTGGATCTGGTGGGCCTTAAACTCAATGACTAGTGTCCTTATAAGAAGAGAGAGATTTGGAGACAGAAAAACACCAGGGAAGAAGACTATGTGAAGACAGAGGCAGAGATTTCTGTGAGGCATTTACAAACCAAGGAGCACCAAATATTGTTGGCAACCACCTGAAGCTAGAGGAGGCAAGGAAGGATTCTTTGCTAGAGGCTTCAGAGGGAGCATGGCCCTGCCAACATCTTGATTTTGCATTTCTACCTTCCAGAACCGTGAGAGCATATATTTCTAATATTTTAAAGTCACCCAGTTTTTGGTAATTTGTTATGGCAGCCCTAGGGCACTGATGCAGGGACTAAATAATGGCATGAATACCAGGAGGTAGGGATTACTGGGGGCTATTTTGGAAGGTGGTGACCACTCTGACAGAGTGGTCAGGGAATGTGATAAAGTTTAGACTGATACCTAAAGAATGAGAAAGTAGATGAAAAGGAGGAGGAGAACATTTCAGGCAAAGGAAGCACCTTGTGAACATCTAAGCAGAAGAAGAGCTTGATGTGTCTGGGGAAGGAAGAAAAGGCTCATCTTGATTGCTCCCTCTTGGTTAAAGGAGATAGACACATAAACTAGGCTGGAAAGATGAGCAGAGGCCTGATGACTCTGGGCTCACAGACCACTGGAAGGAGTCTGGGTTTTATACAAAGGGCAATAGGAAGTGACACACTTTTGATTTTAGAGGATGACTGGCTGCCTTGTGGACAATAGACTGAAGAGAGACAAGAGTGAAGTGAGAAGACCCCCTAGGAACTACTGCAGAAATCTAAGCCAAAGTCCAAGAAGTTGGTTGAGGGTGAGGGGATGAAGATGAATGGAAGTGGATAGATTATTAGAGATATGGATTGGGGCTCAAAAGAGAGGGGCGCCTGGGTGGCTCAGTCGTTAAGCGTCTGCCTTCAGCTCAGGTCATGATCCCAGGATTCTGGGATCAAGCCCCGCATCGGGCTCCCTGCTCCATGGGAAGCCTGCTTCTCCCTCTCCCACTCCCCCTGCTTGTGTTCCCTCTCTCGCTGTGTCTCTCTGTCAAATAAATAAATAAAATCTTAAAAAATAAAATAAAAAAAGATAGGATTTACTCATTAGACGTGGAGGATAGGGATCAGGGTAGGGAAAAATAATCAAGGATGATGTCTGCAGAATTCAGAATGTTCATCCTCAAGTAACTGAAAATCCTATTAATTTTAAATATGAGCTTTATCCATTAGGGGATCTTCAAACCTAGGATTCTTTGCCATTCCCTATTGCTTATAGGAAAAAATCCATACTCCATAGCGTGGTAGAAGACCAATCGCAATCAGTCCTTTGCTTAAATGCCAGCCTCATCTCTTCGTCTACATTTAGTTATTCTGAGCTGTTCACCATTCTAGGAACATGGCAGGGCTACAAAACACATTCCATTCCTGCTGCCTGGAACATCCTTCCAGCTCACATCCATGAAGCTGTCCATATCCATCAGGTGTTTCAACAGCCCCCTACTTTGCTCCCATAGCATCCTGCATACCTCTCTCTTTGTTCTTACTATATGTTAAGTATTTCTCCTGCCATATGTTATATGTCTGTATGTCCCATTAACCAGGGGCCTCCTGAGAGCAAAACAACCATTTGAATTCTTATTTTATATTTGTATTTGCTTTTAGCACTATCTCTGGCACATTGTAGAGACTCAATTAATGTTTCTCAAATGAATAACAGAGGTAGGGGAAAGATTAATGACAGTTATTGGTAGAGAGGATTATTTCTGATGAGTATTGAGATACCATGTTTTCTCCCTAAATTAGAATCAAAGAACCCCAAAACCCATCAGAACAGATAAAAATGTGATTCACACATTTGCTAAATTTTCATTTGACAAACACTTACTGAACACCAAATATGTGTCTATCATGGTTTTAAGGGATCATAGCAGGAAATAGGATAAAAAAAAAGTGCTCAATTCTCATAGATATTAAATTCTTTTGAGAAGAGATGAACAATAATCAAATATATAGAGAAGCTGAAGAAGGTAACTTCAGAGAGTAATAAGGTCTGTAAAGAATAGAACAAGGGTGAGATAGCAGGAACTGAATGGCAGGCTCTGACAGGTGAGTAGAGGAGTAGAGAAAACATCATGAGGCAGCATGTGACCGTTTGGGAGACAAATTTTTCAGTGAGGTAGACCCTGACTGCAAAGGCCCAGAGTGGAACCCCATGGTGTGTTTCAAGAAAAAAGAAGAAAAAAAAAAAAAGCCAGTTATATACATGAAACTCTATTTCCAAATGCCATGACAGGCTTTATATTTAGGAAAATCAAAACAAAGAAAATTGTTAACATACTTTGAAACAAATTTAAAATTTCATTAACATCATATAACATCTATATTTACCTATAACCTACTCTATCACCTATCTATCTATCACCTACTCTCCTTTCTTGTTATCTTTCATTGCCATTTAATTTATTTTTTAAAAAAAACCTAGGGGCGCATGAGTGGCTCAGATGGTTAAGCGTCTGCCTTCGGCTCAGGTCGTGATCCCAGGGTCCTGGGATCGAGCCCCGTGTTGGGCTTCCTGCTTAATGGGGAGCCTGCTTCTCCCTCTGCCTCTGCCCCCCCCGACTCTCATGAATAAATAAATAAAACATTTAAAAAAATAAAAATAAAAAAACCTAGTGGCTGTATAGTATACTTGTCTGGATGTAACTATAGTTTATTTTTATTTTTTTATTTTTTTAAAGATTTTATTTATTTATTTGAGAGAGAGAATGAGATAGAGAGAGAGCATGAGAGGGGGGAGGGTCAGAGGGAGAAGCAGACTCCCCGCCGAGCAGGGAGCCCGATGTGGGACTCGATCCCGGGACTCCAGGATCATGACCTGAGCTGAAGGCAGTCGCTTAGCCAACTGAGCCACCCAGGCACCCTGAATGTAACTATAGTTTAATCAACTCTCCATGACAGACATAGATAAACAAAGTTCTATGGTAACCATCTTTAATTCTAAATATTTTGCACATACATGATTATTTTTCTTGTGACAAATTATTCCAAGAGACACTGCTGAGTCCAAGTGTAATCCACATGACCGATTTGCCCTTCGTAAAGTTTATAACAGTTTACTGCCCCTCCCAGCTGTGCGCAGACAAGTGGACTTAAATCTTTAGTGGCAATAATGGAGGTCGGATGCCCAATTAGAGTTAGCTTGCTTTGTATCATACGAACAAAAAGAGAATTGTACAAGTTAGTCCCAAGCAAAGCCCCAAATGTGATTGGAGCTGCCATTAGGTTGCCTCCATGGGCACCTTCCATTAGTAGTTATTTCTAACGCTGGGGCTGTAGTTGCAGCCCTGAGCCATTTGAAGTAGCTCAAAATCAACAAACCACTCTCAGTAGGCAGAATGAGGGGAATCCCATCTAATGGCATGCCTGCATGGCTGTTTTCTGATTAACTATCATTTTTTTTTTTTAAAGCATCTTACCTAGACAAGTTCTAAGAGCTCCTAAGTTTTGCCAAACTGATCACCAATAGTATTGGAAATGGCCAATTTCTGCCAAAACTTCACTGAGAGTTCAAAGAAGCTGACGTTGCTAAATCTACTAGCTTCTGCTTTTTAGTGACTGTCTCCACAAAGCATTGGGGCAGTCACTGCCCTTGCCAAAAACAAAAGGGCAACACGTGAAAACTGATTGTTTCAACTGGGAAAAAAAAAAGTAATCTAAATGCATTGTTCCTGAAAGTCTTAAAAATTAACAGTCAAGTCATTTAAATTCTCTTTTGCAATCATAGAAATTGACAACTAGGAGAGTTGGGGATATCATCTTGACTTATGATTTCTTACCTTTGAAGAAGCAAAAGCCCACTTTTATGTAAAAATTATTTTTGGGAATCCTGATTTGATAGTAATAAGTCTTTTAGTTTGTTGTTTGAGAACATACGTCATGACAAAGAGTCTATTAATTCAGAAATAATTTTTAAGTTTATTTTAATATTCCAGAAACAAATCTGCATACCACTAAAACAAAAGCTTGTATATAAGCAAAACATATGATTTACTCAGGCTCCAACAGTGCACAGATCACTTGCAATGAACTACAAAGCCATTTCTTGGCCCTTCTCCACCTGAGGAGTTTGTGAGCCACAGATTGGGAATTACTGAGCTTGTGACTTTAGCAATGAGGGAACTACATTTCATGAAAGTCTTGTGAATTATCCAAATCCCAGGAGCTAGAAGCAGAACCAGAATGCCTGAGTTTTCCTCTAAGCTCTTTCTTGGCCTGAGCTGGAACCACAGCTAAACCATTTATAACCAGTGTGATCTTGGGCAGGTCACTTACCTCCACTAAGTCTATTACCTTCACGCATGAAATGAATATTCAGTCATACAATTCATGTGGATGCTTCCTTTGAAAGCACAATACCTGAAGCAGAAAACAAGCGCTCTATGCACAGACTACTGATGATGATGATGATGATGATGATGATGATGGTTATGCTGATGTTGATTATTTCCATTTCCACAATATCTCCACTTCAGGCTTTGTGACAAACAAATTAAGAGCTCCAAACCTTTACAATTTCCCTGCCAGGACTCTTTGCTTATCAATTCTTTAATTACCGGATGCAATCCCATGTAATTCAAGGCTGCAGAGATGCCTTTTAATTTGGGGAGAAGGGGGAAACAGTTCCTTCTCTGTAACTTACAAACTAACCTTGCCTCCTGGGTATTTACATAAGAACGTGAATTTATTTGTCAAGAAACTATGGGGATAAATTGCCTTTAACTCTTCCACAATTCTGTGCATATATTTCCATCATTTGTACCTACCTCTGCAGAATGATACTCTGTTTTGAAAAAGTGAAACTTTGTATGTCTTGACTTGTAGGATCATGAACTCTGCTGGAAAATTTGTTATTATTTCTGCTATGAAAATTGGTCTATTTGCTGGATTTTCATTTAAATACATTGTTAAAGTAAAACAAACAAAACATAAAACAGCAACATCCTCATTTCTCAACACTTGCATTAGTGTATAGAGAAATTCAGAGATCCTCTTTTTTTTCTTTTCCCTCCTGTCTTTTTTGCTGTTAGGATCGTTAGGACTACAGTATAATGAAAACGTTATCCTAAAACAAATTATAGTGGGAGCTAAGAATTTTATTACATTTTGCAAAGGACTATCAGAGTTTATTTCAAATTGCTTTTTTATATTCACAAATAACAACACATTTGGCGCTTTTTTTTTGAACCACACACGTGTATCACAAATTATCATATACATTGGGGAGGTACTTGTTCAAGACAAAAATAGGCATAAGAAAGAGAAGTTTTCACTATTCCTGTGATGTAAATCTTAAACGAAACTGACACCAGTCACCTTGGCTAAAAGCTCGCTGAATACGTTGCGATAAAAATTGTTTGCCAACAGAGGACATGATGAGCTCCACAGTGAGCAGGTCAAAACCTGAATTAACTTAAAAATGGAAAGAGAGGAGTGTGAGCTAGTGGAGAAAAACATCCCAGCTGTGCATTCACAAGAAAAAGACTGCGTCTTGACTCAAACACGGATGATTTAATCTTGGGCTTATCACTTAACCTCTGGAACATTTTCCCTTATTTATAAAGTGGGAAGAATGATAATCTCAGCCAGTTTTGCCTCTTAGGTAAAAGGGCTGGTAAACTATAAATGTTGACAAAATGATGCAAAGAAAGTGAAAGCTATTTAAAAGTCTCTCTTCATTTGTTTTCACGTGCCAAGGAAGAAATTAATAAGACATAAAAGTAGACTCAATTTTAATTCCTTATTCCCACACATAGTGAAATATGTATCATCTGAGGGAGAAATAAAATAATGCTTTTATTCTTGCATCAGGAAAACACAAAAATAAGATCTCTCTCTGCACACTGTGATCTAATCGTACTTTGCTGTATTTCATTTCCTTTAGAGTGGACATTCTTATCTGACTGTCAAAGGTTAGGGTCACGATGTTGAAACTCTATATTCACTTTTATCTCCCACCTCTCTAACAATCTGCTTGATGCAATCAGTATCAGGACTGCCTTATCTGCCCTCTAAAATATTTTGCTGTTAATCACCAGGTAATTCAATTGAGACAGTAATTGCTTCTTAAAAATAACTGAATGTATACAGTTTCCTTTTTGATGTATAACTAAAGATAAATTTTATCTGTTTGCATATATCCCTCTGTGACCTTTTAGAAATTACCAGCAGCTCTAAAAACATTACTTTTTACATAAATTTTTAACATAAGTGAGCTAAGCCACTGCCATAATCAAATATGTGTTATTTCTTAATTTTAAACTTATGATTAACATTTGAAAAAAGCCTTTCATAGGTGCGATCAAGGTGAAGATCAGACACAGTAAGAAATGTTCCTTTAACAAGAGTGGCGATGTTTGAAAAGGGAATATCATTTGTTCTTTTTAGGCAAATCTGAAGTTTTCCATGTTCATCACTGTCATCAGTGACATTTAATTTCACTCTCTGGTTAGTACCTGAGGTCTCTGGTCCCTGGGGTGCGCGTTACTTTCTGAACACTATTTTAGAAGGATTCTAGTGGCTGTGCGCCCACCACAGAGCAAAAGGGGGGATTGGAGAGTAAATCTGACAGATGAGTTCCACGATAAGACACAGACACAGAGTGTTTTCTTAGTGACGCTTGCACGCTCTTAGCTCACAAGGTGACCCTCAGCGTGGCTCTCCCGGCCGCCAGTGTGAGTTGGTGGCAGCTGCTATGTACTATAACCCGGCACACACGCCAAAATCATCACCATGTGATTTACCACTGAATCAGATTGCACTCACTTCTTTTAAGAAGAATGGTGCCTGTATGTAAAAACCATGAAGCTAGCACTGTTGGGCGCACTTGGTGGTTTATTCATTATTCTGTTTGGTGGACTGGTGAGGTAGAAGAATAAAAAAGATTTATTGTTCACATCTCCATGTGATTTGACTCAGGCATGTTTAAAGGGTAGCTTTTGTACCAGGGAGATGAAGATTTGATCTTGCCCTGCTCCTAAAGTAAATATTTATACTTCATCTGATCTAAATGAACATTGGACTCTACTATTATTTTTTTTCTCCTGGTATTTTCTCTTCTCATTAAAATCTCTGATGCTGCTTTGTCATAGTTTCCACCCCGACTCAGGGTCTCATGCTCATTATATACTGGCTCTGAGTTTTGGGACAAAGGTCATTTAAAGATGAGAAAGTCATGTTAAATAAAGCTGGGGGAGAAAATTTGAATATGGCAACAACCACAAATCTGTTATAAATATAATGAGTTTTGACTACTTTTTCTCTGGAGAAAAATTCAAGACATCAAAGAACATTCTCTAACTAGAAAACTTTTATTTCATAAAACATTGTCTTTTAACTTCTTACTGATCTGTCTTCTTTTGGAAATGTAAGTGATTGTTTAATGACAAACTGACTTGCTGAAGCCACAAGCCAACTGCATATCTTTCTAAAATAGACTTACTTCATGGAGGGATGGAGACGGGGATGTGTAGCAGATATAAGTAAAATTTAAAATTCATTGAGAAAACAGAATAAAAGCCATTTAAATCTGAAGTCAGTTATAAGTGGCAAGGTGAAAAAAAAAGGAGGTGGGCTATGTCTTTCATAGAGTCAAATATAAAAGTTGGACTGGAATAATGAGAAAGACATAATGGTAAGGTATCACCAATTGCCATTTTTGGGAACATTTTCTACGTGTTGGGCACACGCTAATTACAGTTTTTATCTTATGTATAGGTGAAGCCAGAGGTGAACCGATTTGGATTATAATAACGCAACTTCTTTTTTTTTTTTAAAGATTTTATTTATTTATTCATGAAAGACAGAGAGAGAGAGAGAGAGAGAGAGACAGAGGCAGAGGGAGAAGCAGGCTCCCAAGGAGCAGGGAGCCCGACGCGGGACTCGATCCCAGGACCCTGGGATCATGACCTGAGCCGAAGGCAGACGCTTAACCATCTGAGCCACCCAGGCGCCCCAATAACGCAACTTCCTGAGCCATGTCATTTCACTATGGCCCTTCTCAAGCATGTCAGCTCTTTCTGTCAGTAGCACTTACAAAGACTGACATGGATTCTGCGAGCCGGCACAGTGTTGAGGGCTGGGAGAACTGTCATGACATTTTTACTGTTCTGAAGTTCGATCTCAAGATGTTCTCCCCTAGAGCACTCTGATTTAACTTCTCTGACCATCTCATTCCATGCAGCATTATCCATTTCATCATTTTCACAATTTTCTTTTGTACTGTTATAATTTTATTGTTTTGTTTTTGCACTAAAAATTAATTACACATTGTTATAAGTCGTTGTGTGAGGGCAATCCTGTGTCTATGATACATGAGAGCCATAGAGGACAAAATGGGCAAATGATAAAATAATTAATGAAGGTGATGCCTTGGGGTGCCTGGGTGGCTCAGTCAGTTAAGTGTCTGCTTTTGGCTCAGGTCATGATCCCCAAGTCCTGGGATGGAGTCCAGCATGGGGCTCCCTGCTCAGCAGGGATCCTGCTTCTCCCTCTGCCTGCCACTCTGTGTGCTTGTGCTCTCTCTCTCTCTCTGATAAATAAATAAATAAATAAATAAATAAATAAATAAAGTCTTTAAAAAATAATTAATGAAAGGGATGACTTGTTAGCTTGTATGATAATGAATATTAACTGTTGAAGAAATTATGTATTATTATGGGTTTTGGTGCTCTTTTGGCATAAATGGTGCCAATGTTAGAGTTCAGAAACATATAAAACTTAATTGTTTTGAAATTAATAGAGATTCCATTTTTATTTCTGATAATTAATAATTTAGGAGATAACAGGCACAAACTCTGTATAACAAGTATAATTATTCTCATTTTGCCATATGAGAAACTAAGTTGCAAATAACTTGAGTGATATGCCTAAGGTCATACATCTGGGTAAATAGTAAAGTTGGGGTACAAACTTAGTTCTGACTTCAAAAGTTGATGTTTTCGAATCCTGTTACCATAAGGACGATGCTTGTCTAACAACTTGCTTGCCAAATGAGAGTTTGTAAACTTCCTCCAACATTTATGCCATGGTTTACAATAATTTCAGAAGTTGTCTTTGAGTCTTACCTTTGGGGGCTATTTGTTAAGTTCACAAAATAATATTTCAGGACTTTACAGTCATCTTTGAACATAACTTGAACATCTACCTGTTGACAAGAGTTTTTGCTGACTGAAACTTGCAAAACTCCTAAAAGGACTAAGACTTGGCACCAATGCTATTTCTTTTGAGAGAGAGAGAGAGAGAGAGAGAGAGCACATGAGTGGGGGAAAGAATGAGAGGGAGAGGGAGAATCTTAGGGAGGCTCTGCATCTGTACCAGCACTGGGCATGGAGCTGACATGGGGCTTGATTTCACAACCCTGAGATCATGACCCCAGTCAAAATCAAGAGTTGGGCACTCAACCAACTGAGCCACCCAGGCACACCCCCCCACCAATGCTATTTTTTAAGAATGAGATGCAGACCCTAGATGCTGAAAGAAGAGTCTCTAAAATGGCTTGAACCATGACAATATTATTGTCTCCCACTCCTAATTAAAAAGTCATTAGCCAGCGCTTTGAGTTCTGTATATCTGTTAAAAAAATAACTTGGGAGGTTGCCTGGATGGATCAGCCGGTTAAATGTTTGAATCGTGATTTCAGCTAAGGTCATGATCTCGGAGTCATGAGATTGAGTCCCACATAGGGCTCTGCACTGGGTGTGGAGCCTGCTTGAGATTCTCTCTCTCCCTCTGCCCTTCCCCCCAACCTCGACTCATGCACTCTCTCTCTCTAAATAATAATAATAATTATTATTATGGTCATCATTTTGTCAATCATAGACTCAAGGATCTTAGCATTTAGAGGATTTTAAGAGACCACATGATTCAAAAAAGATAACACAAGGAGGTAAGAAGAATTACAATTTTGCCAGATAATTTTTCTGAAGAGTAAATTCCATAGGAGACAATGGAATGATATATTCAAAGAGATAGGAAAAAATAACTATCAACGTACAATTCTATACCCAGTTGAGTTGTCATTTAAGTAGGACCCAGGACTTTGATTTTGGGCGAAACCATGAGATAGGTCAGGGGACAAAAATTGGGAACCGCAAGATCTTCGTAGGAAATAGCCAGTGATGTGTAGACCAAATGAAGAAACTATTTCTAAGGGAGATCCAGAGATCCTGACTGTCACAAATATATCCTGTCATTTGTGATGAATTCTTGGTTTGAATTATTTATCTTTTCTTTTTCTCCACTCTACTCCCCATTTCAGGCAGGAAATCACCAACTATGTTTACTATTTCAGGAGAGGTATGTGGTAAATTGCCTACCAAATACTTTTCATCCTGGATTTTGTTTCTAAAAGACTAAGATTCTGAGATCAGAAAAGATTCACAGGCAGAGACCAAAAAAAATGGACAAAATAGGAGGATATGAGGGAGAAATTCTCTAAGTCTCAAAAGAGACACCTCACCACAGTCTCTCCATCTTGCACTCTTGCCTCTCCGACTTCCCATGCTAGAAGAATAGAAGGTGGGAAAGAGAAAGAGAAAGATTGAAGGAGGTCTAGAAGACTCAAGGGTAGAGTGGAACTCCACTTTACCTCCTAAAAGAGGTAGAGGTGGTGCAAGACCTCAGAGAGGTTTGTGGATCTCAATATCAGAAATAAATGGTGTCCTTTCTAGCAACATCACCCAATGGGCAACACATTGCCATAGAGGCAGTGGCTGTGGTGACAAGTGGAGGGAGCCATAGGTAGCCTTCCTGAAGGATGGAAGAAGGAATCCAAATATTTGGAAACTGGAAACATGCTTTTAAATAATTCATGAGTTAATTCAAAAATCACAATGGTATTTATGAAATATGTGGAGCTGAATGATGGTGAATCACTGCATATCCAGACTGTCAGCATGCAGCTAAAGACTTCAAAAGAAGACCAGCCTTAAACACACAAATTTTAAAACATGAAAGATTGAAAATGAGTAAAGCATTTAGCCCAAGAAAGTAGAAGAAAAGAGCAGTGTACAATGGAATCAAATGGAAGGAAACAGTAAGTGCAGAAAATAGCATAGAAAACAAAAAATAGAACAGAGATCTGAAAGCTGGGTCTTTGTAAAGACACATGAAATATGTAAACTGACAAGATTCTTTATGGGAAAAAGAAACAGGATGTAGACAAAAAATATTAGGAATGAAAAAAGATGATTTCTGACACACTGAAAATGGCAAAACCGTAAGAAAACATCATGAGCAAGTTTATCCTAGTGATACTGATATCTTAGAGCAGATGATTTACCAGAAAAAAATATGAATAAGCAAAATTAAAGCAAGAAGGAACAATTGTTGTAATGTATATAAAACCATTGAAGAAACTAAATTAATGAGAATTTTATTCATCAAAAAAAGAGGATCAGACCTAGATAGCTGCCTTCAATATTGGCATGTAAGCATCATCTTGTATGAATTATCCCAAAGATAAGAATGAGAGGGAAAGCTGCCCATCTATTGTTACAGGTCTATCAAAACTGAACACAAGTAGGATTTACTGTAAAAATTCTATAGCTAGCTCATCAATGAACACAGATGCAAAAACTTAATATGTTAGTGGAATAAGTACAATATTGTATTTTAAATACATAATGACCTAGTAGGGTCTATTTTCAGAATACAAAGACGGTTATCTGTGAAACTTTGTCAGTTGGAAGCATGTTCAGGGCCAAGCAGCAAGAAACGTGTCTAGAATGGCTTGAACAAATAGGCATTTGCTTTACTCATCCAACAAGAAGTCTGGACGAAGAGAGTTGCTAGTGTTGGCTCAATGGCTCATCAATACCAGGACTGATGATCTGTGATTCTTTAGCCATTTTTTTTTTTTCGTAGTCATATAAAGGCTTCTGCCTATTCTAGCACTGGACCCAGGTTCAAGAAAGGAAGAATGAGGGGCGCCTGGGTGGCTCAGATGGTTAAGCGTCTGCCTTTGCCTCAGGTCATGATCCCAGGGTCCTGGAATCGAGCCCCGCATCAGGCTCCCTGCTCAGCGGGGGGCCTGCTTCTCCCCCTCCCTCTGCTTCTCCCCCTGCTCATGTTGTCTCTCTCTTTTGGTATCTCTCTGTCTCAAATGAATAAATAAAAAAAAAATCTTAAAAAAAAAAAAAGGAAGGAAGAATGAGGTAAAGTGAATGGATCTGTCTACCATGTTTTCTCCTTTTATTTTCCCTGGAGTCCTCCTGGCAGAATTGCACTTAGGGGTCATCAGCCAGACTGGCCGGGACGCCACTTCCCACAGAAATGGAGAATGCAAAAATAGAGATGAGTGTAATCATAATTAGCTTCCACCATTCTGCACTGAACAAAACCTGGATTCTGTTAGTAAGAAACCGGGGAGAATGAATATTGCTTCTAGTTGTATCTGCCTTAAATATCTAGCAAAGGATTCATTATATTAACAGAGAAGATTAAATGAGAAGATTCATATGGTTGTCTCATTAATGCAAAAAAAAAGCATTTGGTAAACTAATAAAAACTCTTGTTGAACGAGAAACATTAGAAATTTCTTTAACTTGACAAAGAACACATATCAAAAGACTCCAGCAATAACATGCTTAATGCTGAAACTTTAGAAATATTCTCTTTAAAGTGAGGAACAAGACAAGGATGCCCATTATCTCTGATATGGCAGGGAATAAATAAATTATAGTCCATTCATTCAGTGAAATGCTATCTGTCACTTAAAATGAATGTACTAGATCTTTATCTATCAACATGGATACATCACAAACATGTATAAAAATATCCACTAACCAAAAGATATACAATGTATGATGCCATTGTTGTAAATTTAAAAACCTAGAAAATATTACTACATATTTTTGTGAACATCTGCATTTGTAGTAAAATTAGAAGCCACAGCATCACTTCATCTAGGGGGAAAAAGAAGGGAAGGAGATAGATGACAGCTACAAGAAGGCTTTTACTGATTTGAAATATTTTATTTCTCTTTAAAAAAAAGGTCTAAAGCAAATATGTCAGAATGTGTTAAATTGGGATTATGGGCACATGGTTGTGTCTTTTATATTCTTTTCTGCACATTTCTGAATGTTTCACATATTTTATAAGGATAAAAACCTCAAGAACGTCTTTCTTTTGTCGCTGAGGTCCCCAGTCTATGACAAGCCCTAGAATCCCAAGAGTGTTTTGGTGGTTTGTCGGACGTTCCATGTGAGACAACCAGCCCCAGGACCTTCAAGGAATGGTGCTGATCTCAACTGCCCTGCAGGTTGGCCCAGACCTTTTGCCTCTCACCTCACCCAGCTACTTACTGAAGCCCCTGAATTGGGAGCCCACAGTTGGTCCTGATTCTTGCTTCTTCTGCAAAGCTCCGTAATAGTTTTCCTAGATGGGAGAAAGATACTTCTCTCCCATTTTCACTCCCAGATGAGCAATTTATACCAAAAACAAATTGCTTTAGGCCTCAAGTCTTATAACTTTGTACTATGTAACAGAAATCTACCCTTGCCCCTTCCTGCCAGACAGACACACTGCCCTTTTTTCCAAGACTGGATCACATTTCCTAGGTGGGCCAAGCTGGAGAAACCCCATTAGCAATGCACAGTGACTGAAATCAGCCAATCCCTCCCACTTGCCAAGACCCCAAGACGCTAGGATAAAGACCCTGATCTCAATGTGGACGAATGAGTACTGGTTCTTCTCAGCTTTTAGGTGCTCTTTGAGGCTAAGGCTCTACCATCCCTGTTGTCACCACCACTACCTCCCTTCAGGAAAGAGGAAGGTAGAAGAAACTAGAGACTTAGGGGAACCGTTTGCATTGGACAGGTCTGGCTACATAATTTGTAGGGCTCACAGCAAAATAAAAATGGGAGTTCCTTGTTCACAAACTGAGCATTGGGCCCTTTGTGATTGCACAGGTCACGTATCCAGGAAGCTGGTCCTGGCATTTGGACTACTTCCTGTGGCTCCTAGTCAGCTGTCTCACCTCTACAAATCCTGCCCCTCTAGACTAACTGCACCTCCCAGCCAGAAATCCTGAGAGGATGAAATCTGTCCATCCTCATTCACAAGAGCCACATCACTGGTAGTGGATGATGGCCATAGAAATAATCATGATCTTTATTTCTGTGGCCAATCACAACAGGAAAATAGTCTAAAATGGTATATTTCTCAAGGTCTAGACTAGCTATCATATGTTAAACATTTTACTGTGCATCTGAAACTAAACTAAGATGTTTTTATTAATTATCTGATTTAATTCTTATAAAGGCTTTATCTGTAGGTATTATTATTCCCATTCTACAGATGAGGAAACTGAGATTACCCAATTAATAAGTTTTTAACATGGTTCTGTTTTTATCTGAATTCCTATTTTCTCATTCCCTTTTCTAAATAAGAAAATAATCCAAATGGGTCATTGATTCAGAATATGGTAACTCACTGTTAGACAATATTGATTAAAGTCCCACTGCTCGGAGGACTAGATACAATGAGAAGAACCACAAGAACTAAATATGTCAAGAAGTTAGTGAGTCACTTGAGGATATGGCACTTATAAGTACAAATATCAACAGATAACATGGTGGTCATCAGGCTTGCCTGCAGAGATTCTGCCTACTTCTGGCACATGATAGGATTGCAGTGTCCTAACTACTTATGGCCACACAACTTACTTTTCCCAATCGGATGTTAATCCATTGATTTAACTTGAGGGAAGAAGCTTTAAGAATCTATAGCTCTGCCACATTATCTTTCCCTCTGCTTTGGAGATCAAGAGTGCTCCAGATTGTGACTGCTCTGCCATCCCAAATCTCAAAGTTGTAATAACAACAATGCAACAAGGTCAAGTGAAGGCCCCACATGAATTGTGGCAGACAAAGCACCATGATTTGCTGTTCAAAGACAGAGGATTTGGGGATTGTTTTTTATTGTAGCTTAACCTAGTTCATCCTGATTCATACAAAAGGGTATGCATGCTAGGGGGCAGCAGTCCTATTTCGTCCCTTATTGCAATAGAAAAGGACCTAGTTGCAGATAGCCAGACTAGAAACACCAAAATACTTCTGTAACACTCTCCGTATTTGACTTATTTTTCAATAGACAATCTAAATCTGGTAATAGTAGAATACATATGCAATGCTTATTTTGTGTCACTGTTCAAAATGCTTTATAAATATTAACTTGTTTAGTCCTCACAGCAACCCTGTAAAGTGCTATTTTTATCTTCATTTTACTGAAGGGGAAACTAAGAACAGAGAAGTTAAGTACCTTGTTCAAGGTGACATTGTTAATAAATGAACTGGGATTTGAACCCCTGGGGCCAATTTCAGAATGCATACTTTTGACTACAAAGTTCTTCTTCTGCTGTGTAATTCAAAGTTTAAAATAATTCAAGGAGGACAAAATTTGCTTCAGAGTTGTAGAGTTGTTGTATTTCCTACCTCATCATCATAGAAGTTGTTCCTCTCACCCCCTTGCTTTCAGCAATAGTACTCTGATTCCTTTGGGTACTTATTTCTCCTCTACTTCCAGCCAACATGGTTTGGATGGTGTTGACACAAGTCCTGCTCTAAAAATACATCTGGATTGCCTTAAACCAGTCATCCTATCTCTTCCCTTGGATCAGCTGGGGATTACAGGCGGTGTGAGGAGAAGTTGGCTGGTTTCTGGGGAGTTTTGGGGGAAAGAAAGATTTCATTCTCTCCCACTGTAATTAGCAGAGTATGGATGTGAAGCTTGGCTCTCCACCATCTTAAAGCTCAGAGGGACAAGATTGAAAATCACAAAACCTGAAATGGAACCAATCCACAGGAAGAAAAGCCAATGAGCTAGATGCTGCTGTCATTGCTTGGGCCCTGAATCAAGCCACACCTGAAGGTAACTGTACCTGTGGGCCTTTACTTCCATGAGCTAATTAATTCCTCTTTTCACTTATGTCCACTTTGACTTGATTTTTCTGTCACTTGTAGTAAAAAATAATCTTAACTCACACAAAGGTAAATACAATGAACAACAAAAGCAACAATAAAACACACTATGTTCTACAAGAGGTATAACCTATTCATTTCTACTCAAGGGGCAGTGGTCAATCTGAATTATTTAAATGGTTGAATTCATCATTTTTTTAAGATTTTATTATTTATTTCTTTTAGAGAGAAAGATTGAGGAAGAGAGTACGCAGGGAGAGTGGCAGGTGGATAGAGGGACAAGCTGACTCTGTGCTGAGCACGGAGTCCCATGCAGGGTTTGATTCCATGACACCAAAATCAGGACCTGAGTGGAAACCAGGAGTCAGATGCTCAACCAATTGAGCCACCCAGGTGCCCTGAATTCATCATTATTAAACAGCGAGAACAATTACAAGACAGCAACTCTATTTCATTAACTTAGGTGATATCTCTAACAATGTATTTAATGGCGAAGGGAAGCACCCTGTGGATCTTGTGTCTATTTTGTTCTTAATCAAATGACTAAGAATCACTCGTAACTAGCATCTTCAGTCATTGTATAAGGGGACTTGCTCAATGTTGTTTGAGGAAGTGGTTACATTTACTTTTTAGGATGGCTAAAATGCATTCTGTTCTAGCGGGCCTCTCTTTTAAAAAGTAATTCTGGGGATTCTTTCATAGCAGCTATTATATTTATTATTTGGTTGTTGAATGACCTGAGGCCCTTATGAATTTAATAAAGCTTTTAATTAATGTTTTATTTTATCTATCACAACCGCATTAGTGTACTTTTGGAAATTAACCCATTTATATGTATAGGCTTCATTCATGGCAACACTTACCTTCCAGGCTTTCAGATCTCTGATCTAACTCTGTGATACTCCCTCCCTGACTGATGCTGAAGCCCAATCTCTTTCCAAGCTTTCCAATTTTGCAGTTGCCGAACTGGTGTGGTCTACAACAGGGGTGGGCAGCTTCTCCTGTAAAGTACCAGATAGTAAATATTTTAGTCTTCATGAGTCACATGATCTTTGTCATAACTGCTCTGTTGTAGCATGAAAGCAATCACAGGCAATAGACAAATGAATGAGCCTGGCTTTGTTCCAATAAAAGTGTATTTACAAAAACAAGTGGCTGGTCAGGTTTGGATCATAAGCTATGGTTTGTCTACCCCTCGTCTAAAGCAATGACGTTTTAAGGTGTTTGGCAGACATCTCAAGCCTGTGAGATGTGTGTTCCCTAGGTTTGAGTGTTTTTAAGTAGTCAGATCATTTGATTTGGTAAAATAATTTTTTTTTGAATCATATGTACTATTTCTTTCAGGAAGCATTGGTTATAATTACAAATCATCATCAAATAGAGTATGAAAATGACAATTTAATGAGGACCAGGATGTGCCAGGCACTGTGCTATCTGCTTTATTTATATCACATCCTTTATTCTCACTATAACCTTGGGAAAGATAGATGTTTAGACATACAAGAGCCTAGAGGGAAAGAGAAAATTTATAGATGTGAGACAATGTAATGGAAAGAACATGAGTTTTGAACACATAGACTTGATTTCAAGTCCTGGCTTCACCCTGATATTCCATGTGACCCTGGCCAGATTTTATAGCTTTCTTAATGTTAGTTTCCTCATTTATAACTGGAAATATAAAATTATATGATAAAATTATAATGTAATTATAATTGATCATACCACCTACATTTTAGAGGCACTGTGAGGGTTTATTGAAGTGAGCAAATAAGCATGTAGCCCAGAACATGGTAGGCACTCCTTGTATTTGAGCCATTCCATGCTTTATACCTTATGAGGGAGTGACTTGCTCAAGGTCACCTTGTGGTCAGGGGTGGAACTAGGATTTTCACCCCAGCCTGGCTGACCTCAAAGCCTGTGAACTTTCCACTGCATTGTGCTGAACCCCACCTACAAATTTGAAGTGGTGGTGTCCCGTGCATGCATGGGAATAGCTCAATCTATTAAAATATGAAATTTCCAAAGCCAGCCACGCTAGGTGAATCCCCTATGTTGGGCCATGGAAGCTGGGTGCTTGTTTCTGGAAGTAAACATGACAAATCTAGCATACCTCATGGCTGACGCTGCCATGTCATGCTTGATTTGTCCTTCTTCCTCATGCAGACACTATGGGAAATACTCTTGGCTTCCTAAGTCTATTTCAGATGCTCTTGCTGCCAAATTCCAGAACGGCCATAAAATGTAACCTGCGCTCTGAGCCTCTCAGGAATCTCTCCCTTACCTCAAAGGATTTGGCCACAGACAGGACACAAGGATGGAAACAGTCCCAATTTCTCAGCCACGGGATCAGATAAGATCAACAGCTCTAAACTGTGGCTCATGACAAGTCTTTAGTTATGGCAAGGACATTCTCAAACAAGATGAATTTAATTTGTGAATTTCAGAGTTAGAGATGAGTGGATATCTGGAGCTACACCACCATTTTGCAAATGTGAAAACTGGAGCCAGGGTCAGCTAAATAAGCCCAAATAGCACACCCAGCCCTTCTCAGTTCCAGTCTCAGCCCCTTTTTTCCCCACACTGCATGCAATTTGAGGGGGAAAAATTGCCTAAATCAAGGTTGCCAGATCTAGCAAATAAATTTATTTCAGGTAAATAAATACTTCTTTTAGTATCATGATATCCTATGCAATATGTAAGACAATGTTTGGAACCTACAGTCACACTAAATAAGTATTCTTTATCTGAAATTCAAATTTGATGGGGCACCCTGTATTTTATCTGGCAAACATAGCCTAAATCAAACAAACAATGCTAAGACTTCTACCTTCTGAAAAACATGTGAAAGCATTAGAAATCTGGCTTAAGTGGCAAAGAATTGCATGGACAGGAAGAACTCAAAACCTCATAAATTGAAGTTGGAAACAATCAATGGCTAGAAAAGAAGTAACATGAAGCTTAAGAAGAACAAGGAAGGAAGGAAAGAAAAGGAAGAAAACAGAAGGCAGAAAAGATGGAAGGCAGAAAGAAAAGACCCTCTGGAGTGTGGTGGTTTCTTCTTTATCTGTGTACGCCCTACAGTTACCTTCTTTTCTCAACTAAAAGGGCGTTATATTTATGTTTTAAATTTTTAATCAAAGCCATACATGCAGGTGACTTAAAACTCAGAGACTACCAAAGAGCTTGCTCTAGTCCTTGTTCCTATCTCTTGGTTTACTGTTTTGAGGAACCATTTTTAAACTGATGTCTGTTTCTGAGGTGACTGACTGTCCTTGTTTGCCCAGAACTGAAGGATTTCACAGACGGGGCACTTTTGATGCTAAAACAAGGACAGTCCTGAAAAAACTGGGACCATTCATTGGTCACCCTATTTCTTAGAGATATTTTCATCTCTCTAAATAAGAACCCCTATTTTCGCTTAATTTATGAATTTTAGACCTTATCTGTTGATTTCTTCCATTAAAAGGTGAATATTCATTTTGATTATTTTCAAATGGTTGGTAAAACACCTTTTCCATACAGCTCAAGTTCACCAACTTGGCTTCAGAGAGAACCTTTAGAGAGAATGTGTTTTCTCTAACCAGAGAAAACAAGAATCACATTATGTGAGTGTCAAGGTGCCATTTTATTTTCCCACTGAAATAGTTTGCCCCACCTAGGAATCCTTTTAAATATTCTTAACTTTAATTGCCTTTTTCCCTCCACAAAGAAGTCAATTTAAATTAAGCAGAATCCATCACTGTGATAATTTTTTAATGAGTAAAGATAATGTACTGTACAGAAATCGAAATGAGGTGTTCCCAGGATCATTTACAAAGTCTCGAAAAGTCCTCCTAAGAGTCAGCTGAAATTAATGAACCTCAGAGTCTCACGACCATCAATACCTTATAACTGAGGACTGGGTTCAATGAAAAAAAACCTCACAATAATAATAGTTACACTTTCCAATTTGAACATTTATCTCCTTTCATCCCGAGATCCTGAGGAATTTATAAACATTAATTAAGCCTCACAGGTGTGATTTATTAGATTAATTCACTGATAGCCATCAAGAACTCTAAATGTGCACAGTACTGTTCAATAGAGTTGGACTGAAAAGAGGAATAAATTAGCATGCTAGGCAGACCGCCACCCTGGGCTAGAGCTCCCAGGATTTGGGGGAAGTCAGAAGAGGAGATGTGCTCCTTAGCTTAAACTTCTTAAATTAACTCTGTTGTCGAAATAGAGTGACCATAGTTTGATGCTTCCTAATCTCTATTGAAATATTCCCCCTCCTCTGCTTATCTGAGCCCCTCTTTATTGCTTTGTCCTCGTTATATCATCGGGTGTCAAAGACAGACATGGTGAAATGAGTGACCTTCGGTACAACAAAAGAAGTTACTATGTGCTTTGTGGAAATCTAAATATATTTTTGGTGAAATTTTAGAGGGAAGAGGAGGTAGTCATGGTACAAACTCAAAAACTAAGGTTTTATTTTACGGGTCAGTCAAGCCCTTCTTGGTGCTGAGGGTAGGGTAGGGAGAAGAGAGTCACTACACTTTTGATACCAATCTGTGATACATACTGTGAGCAATATGTTGCCTTGATAAATTTCTTTGTGCTCAAAAGGCAAATGCTTATAAATTAAAAATAAATTCTCAATTATAATTTGTAATAATGGATGGGGTTTATGGAAGTAAGAGGGGAAATTTCTTTTATCTGCCTGGTGACCTGAGGGTTAGGTTAGCATGAATAATACAAGAACAATAAACTGAAGGATATTTTATTGTCTTATTTCAGCAAACCCTGAATCAAGAGGGGACAAACGTGATGAAATTGGGGAGTTGAAAAGACAACTCCCCGTAAAATTCAGGAGTCTGAAATAGAATTGGAATTCTAGACTCAAACCTTTGTCCTCCTAGATCAGCGAATTGAATCTCCTCATTCAATAGGTGATAAATTTGAGTCCTGGAGAACTAAAGCGACTTAAATAAGAAAGTTAATTAGTGGCAGATCCAGAACCTCTGCTACAAAACCACATGGACATTTTGGCTATGTTCTTCTAAATATTGCATTGTGCGAAATCATTTTCTGGAGAGAGAAATGAGAAGTCAGATTTACTTACCTGACAAATGTGAAACAGTAGATACAATTAGTGGAGCTTTCCTGGGAGGATGACAATGGCTTTTTAAAAAAATGGCCTATTGACTCAGTCAGTTAAGCATCTGACTCTTGGTTTCGGCTTAGGTCACGATCTCATGGGTTGTGGGATCGAGCCCTGTGTCGGGCTCCGTGCTGGGTGTGGAGTCTGCTTGGGATTCTCTCTCTCTCCCTCACCCTTCTCCCCCTACCCTGAAAAAAATAAATAAAATTTTAAAATGGCCTATTAAATCTGCTAAACAATAGAGGAAAGCAGCCAAACATCATGGATAATCCAGAAGGAGAATAATTCACCTTTGGGTAACAGAATTTATTGTAATCTACTATAGCAAAGGATCAACATGAGATATCAGTTCCCACTTATTCAGCCATGAAAAATACCTCCAAAAGTAGTCAAGTGGGGAACAAAGGGTAACAGACAGTTTGTAATATTTAATGAAACACCAGTATGATTTTGGGAGAAAGATAAAAATAGTGAAGGCTCATGAATATTAGTGTCTTTGGAACTGAAAAACCATAAACAGAAATTCCATCTACACTATCCCCTCTCCTGCAACAGATAATCATCTAACCACTGATCAAACTCCACAGGAACAGGAAGCTCACTAATTTATGTGGCAAGACTTTCATGGTCACACAAGCTGGATCATTGGAATGTTCTTTAATACAGTGATCCAATATTATCATTGACATTGTATAATTCTTGTTCCATAGGCCAGGCCTACGAATGTTTAATTCATTTAATATTATTTTCCAGGGTGTGCTGAGTTTTCTCTGTTGGTTTCCCCTTCTCCCGCACTGTCCAAGATCCAGTGGCTGCCTCATAAACCCTTGTATGGGTCCTGGGAAGCTGAACCCTACAGAGTGCAATGCAGGGTTCTCTTACCAGTTGTTTCCCATTTGGGTTAGATCAATGGGAAGGACCCAGCGCAACTTGGAGTTCAGAAGAAAAGAGAGGTTAGTGATTTATTTCCTGATCTACATTTCTGTTTGTGGGGATGTCCTTCTGCTATTACAGTTCCTGTGTAATAGCCCCTCCTCCATGAACCCCTTAGCTCTGCCCACACCTCCGTAAGCAGCCATTTCATTAAAGCCTTTGGACCATCTGAGCTGGATTCCATTTCCTGCCAGGATTTTTGTTGAGACCCACGTTAAAGAAACAGCAGCTGTTTCTCAAACTTCTCAATATGCTTTCCTGACATCCTCATTATTTTGGTTGCTTTTATCTCAACACAGTCTAGTTGGTCCAGTCCTTCTGAAGAGCTTCACACGCAGCGGGCCAGAATGGTCCAGATTTGGTCTATTAGAGCATCCTTTAACCTCCCTGGTTAACGATACGTTTTCTCTTCAAATTCATGCTGTATTTTTGTGGGGTTCATTTTGTTTGTTGGTTGTTTGGGTAGCTGAGCTGCACTGGCGTCTCACCTGAAGCTTTCATTCAGTTGAACTCCTAGATTTTTTTTCCGCCATGTGATTTTCTCTTAAGTCAGGTCTCTTTTATCTAGTTAGCTCCTTGTCAGGAGACTAAATTATTTAACAGACCCGGCCCTGGTATTAACATGCTGGCTCCAAATAAGGATGGAGCACAGGACACAATATTTTAAGAACATTTTTAGCAAAGAACATCTGAGATTATCTGGTCCGAGACTTTATTTGCTTTCAAAGACTGTGTCATAAAACTTTCACGATTGTTAACTTCCTTTGGCTTCCATGGTTTTGTCTGTTTTGGACACTAACTGCCCTTTCCTGATTATCTTGCTTTCTGTTGACTACTTTTCCTTTTTCTCCTCCTTTAGTTTAAGTGTTTGGCAAGGTTCTCCCTCAGGCCTTTGTCACTTCTTTTTCTCCAAAACAAAGAACACACATCTAGTTGAAGGCCTACCCTGTGCCCTTTGCAATCAATCTTCATAAAAACCTTTGGAGATACTTGTGTCCTTATTTGACTGATGAAGAACTTGGCATATATACACTAACAGAGCTAAGCAAGGAAAAGTTCCACGTTATAGAGATAGGCCAGACCATGTGAGAGGTCATCCCTGAGGCCAGATTGTCCTGGATGGTCTTTCCCAGCTTCCCTGCCATGTTGCTGCGCCATAATTAGAGATGACTCTGAAGGAAGCATGTCCTACATATGGATAGTATAGCAGCTTCCCAAGAGGACACTAAGCCACTTTTATAGTTAACTACTGACCAGCATAGTCATTTGTATGTGTCAGAGTGCCTCAATGGTAAGCCCATTGGGCAAAGGTTCATTTCCTATATTTTATATTTAAATTTTCCCCACCTTATAGAAACTTCTATTATCTTTACCACACTATCTTGTTAAAGAGAGAAAGAATATTATGTCTTATTTACAAGAGTTGCTGATATATGGATTCATGGAAACATTGCTCTTTAAATACCTAATTAACATGTTAATTACTAAGAAAACTAAGGACTCAGAGGTAGAGAAATCTTGATGAACAAACACAAATTGAGTATAACAACGAAAAGGAAATCATGTTATGGTAAATGCATCTGAGAAAATCTGGAATAATATTATTTTCCAATTGTCAATAACCACCACCCATTGATTGATAGAATAGTTTTTTTATAACACATGATAGAAATATAATACTATATTTATGTTGCCCATTAAAATTGTCAAGCAATTTAGAAGCTCTAAGATTTTGGTTTTTCTTGAAAGGTAAATTTAGATGGGGAAAATAACACACATACAAAAGCACGCATACACACATGCACACACACAGATACACACAAAATAAAACATACTATACCATGCCCACGCTGTAATTTATCAAGTAGGAAGGAAATTGGCATGTCTTTTCCTCCTGATTTATTGGTTAATTCCAACAATTCACTGTAGAAAAGGCCAACAATGAATTACAATGTGGGAAAAAAATTAAGCAGAGCATTTAGAAAGGCATTGCAGTATACAGCCTTTAGAAACAACTTACATAGCGATTTTACAGCCAGTCTCAAAGCAATTGGTGCATGTGAAATGCAGTGGACAGCATAGGAAATATACCAGAAAATGTCACATGTCTCACTTCTCATGTTTAGAAGAATCTGTCATGCCACATGAAGGTGAGACTTCCCCTTTATCTTCAAGCTAGAATCAGATAACATTAGATCCTACTTACTATTTGTTTTAGGAATCATGTTGGAAGGGCAGTAACAAACATGAACTACCTTAGAGAAGTCAGTGATGGACACTCAGCTTCAGAGATAGAGACATTCATCTTTGATCCAAAAGAAGCATGAGGAGGAACAAAAGTGGAAAGCTTGAATTCCTGTCACGACCATGCATCTGCTCCCCAGGCCCACCCCCAAGGATCCAGAGCTGTTTGAAGAAGGGAATTTTCTCACTAGGAATCTCTATTTTTAATTTCTCAAGTATGGTTTAACAAGCCAGTTGCCTCTCTCTGTTTTCAAAGGTGAGTCCCTTTGAAATGACTTAAGAGGCATGTGATGGTTAATTTTATGTGTTCACTTGGCGGGGTCATGGTGTCCAGATATTTGGTCAAAGAGCGTTCTGGAAGTTCCTGTGAGGGCTTTTTGGGGATGAGATTTACTTTTAAATTAGTGCATTTTGAGTAAATTTAAATTTAAATTTACTCTTTAAAATGTAGGTGGGCCTTGTCCAATCAGTTGAAGGCCTGAAGAGACAAAAGACTGACCTCCCCTGAGCAAGAGGGAATTGTGCAGCAGAGAGCTTTCAGACTTGAACTGCAACATAGGCTCTTCCTGGGTCTCCAGCCTGCTGGCCTACTCTGCAGGTTTTGGACTTGTGGGCCTCCATAATTGCACCAGCCAATTCCTTAAAATAAATTTCTTTTTCTCTACATAAGCATCCCATTGATTCTGCCTCTCTGGACAACCTTGACTAATACAGTGCACAAAGTAAATTGTAGGTTAAGATTTTAGAAAACACTGTAGATGTAATTTATAGTGTTAATGTTGAGGGACAGGGATACGACACTCTAGGCTTTTTTGTTGTTACTGTGCTTCAGGTCAAAAAAAGGAGCATTATGCTTATTTATTTGTTTATTTTTATAAGCACCATTGACTCTTTACAATGTTCCCAGGAAGAAGATATCATCTCCTTTCTATAGATGAGAACAAGGAGACCTAGGAAAATCAGGCCAATTTCTAGAAGCCGCATAGCTAGTGGGGAGCCTCTGTGGAGCTGTTTCACTGCAGAGTCTCTCGGTCTCTTTGTTTGCTTATTTGTTTATTTGAATTTTCCATTCTCCCATGCTGCTTTTTCAGATGCCATAGCAAGTCCTGCTAGAAACACACCTATATCCAGAAGTGTTCCTTTGTGAGTGAAACTCCCATTGTTGGGAGCTTACCAGGCACGAGGCACTGTGCTAAGGGCTTTTCCTATATCACCTCTAATCCTTATTTTAACCTTGCCAGCCAGGTACTGGTGTTTCCATTTGGCACCCAGGGAAACTGAGGTCTAAAGTCAAGTAACAGGTTTCAGGTCACACAGCTGAGCTGGGATGCACGCCCAGGTTAGTTTGCCTGGCTCCAAAATCCACCCTCGTGACTCCTACATTAGGGCCACAGGCTCATTTCCTGGGAATCCTATGTCAGCATGTTCCCACAAATCAGAACCCTTTGTTTTCAAACATAAAAGTTCCTGTGTTGTTGAGTTTCCTTCTCACTAGCTCAAGGAAGGAGCAGAAAGATTGCTTTGCTTGCAGCATGCTATTTACTGAGGGGAAAGAGAGAAAACAAAAGTGTTCCCTTAGGAGAGTACAGAAGATGTACTATTGTTTCTATTGACATATGCTTTCTATTGATGGTGGGGTCTAGGGCTGCCTCCACCCTGACACACTGTTTTATATTGGGGCAGCAGATTTCATGGGCAGAACTTTTTTAGTCTCCTGGCTTGTTCCCAGAAAGTGATCTATCAGCACCCACCTTCCCTCTCCCTGTCCCTGTGCCTATCTGGCCTTAAAAAAAAAAAGAAGAAGACGGTGAAATAAGCACCTTGTTGGGGTTATTTCCCCACCTCCACAGTGTCCTAATCATACCCAGACATCATTGTCCAAAGCCACATACATGTCTAGAAAGAAAAGAGAAGCAGAATAAAACTTCAAGAAAAAAGATCAGAAAATGATGCTGAAAGAAATGTGAGCTCTTGCGGATGGGTGAAATGCGGATCCCTCTCCTGGATGTTTGTAAATGTGCAGAGAAACCTGTCTTCACTCAGGAGCAACAATGTGCTTTTTGATGTATATGCCTCTGCAGACTTCAGGAAGGTGAGCCCATTTTTTACTGAGGGAGAGTGACAGAAATCTATCAACCTGGCTTATCATCCCACAATTACAGCAATTTATAGTGTGCTTTTCGCAAGGTCACCTGTACCAGCAACCAAACAAAAGCACTCTCCCTGCCTTTGTTCCGAAGAGACCTAACGCGCTCTCTGTAACTCAGGCTATCCAGGATATTTTTCAATTAATTTGCAACCACTTGGGCTTAGCATCGCACAAGCTGGCATATATATATCATTTTTCATTGGCTGGAAACACTGTCACAACCCCCATGTTATAGAAGAGCTGCTTTTCCTTTTCCTTTTCAACTCACTTCATTCAGCTTTTTCTTTCTTCTTGAGATAAGGAACTTGCAGTGAGGGGAAAAAAAATTCCTGTGATTTCAAGAAGGAGCTTTTCTTTCTGATAAGCTGCCTATATTTTTCTATCGTTGTCTGAAGTTGTCTGAAGCAATTAAAAGCATGGCTAATTCTTCTGAAAAGATGTTGAACCTCTGCATTCAGAAGAGGACTTCCCTGAAAGAGTGTTGGGTGCCAGGATCTGGTTCTTCAGTACCCAGAAGCTGTTTGTAGTGGGCATGTGTGGGGACAGGGACTGAAATTTTTAGGTCAAAAATGTGCTCATGGACATTTTAAGAGAAGAGACAAAAAAGCTCAATACCCAGGCCTTTTTTCCTCCACCATTGTATCTCTTCAGCATTTTGCTTGTCACAAAATCTATCTATCATCTATCTATCTATCTATCTATCTATCTATCTATCTATCTATCTATCATCTATCATATATCTATTTATATTTTTAATTTTAATTCCAGTATAGTTAACATACAGTTGCTATATTCGTATATTAGTTTCAGGTGTGATTCAACAATTCTATAGATTACTCAGGACACAAACTCTTTTCCTGTTGCTACTGGTTGCAGTTCCCACCCCCCCCCCGCCCCCCAAAGCCCTGGCACACTCCCTGTCCCCCATCCACCCCCTCCCCACCCGTGTGCAGCTCACTCCAGCAAGGTCTTCTGCTCTGTTCTCCAGAACTCTAAGCCCATCAGATTATTTTCCTTCTCACAGTGCACGTCTCCCTGACAGTCTCAAATTTATCCTCCCATTGCCCTTCAGATTTGAGGAGAAATCTGTCATTCAAATGCCTCCTGGCCCAGAGGCCTTTCTCATCTCTTCCACTCCCCTAGGCCACCGGGGAGGTTTTCCTTTTTCTCATTTTTGGCCCCTACCCCAGTCTGGAGGCCACTGTCCCCCCACCCATTTTCGTCTTCACTCCCTTGCTCTGTGAGATTTTCTGTCATCTTCCCTCAGCACTTTTGGGGGGGAGTACTGCTGCGTGGTTGAAAGGTAGTACATCCAGGCTCTGGTGTCACACCCATCTGAGTTCAAATCCTGCCATCACGACGTGGCTTCTGCTTCCTCTGTCTCTGTTTGCGGTTGTGGCTTCTTCACCGAGTAGGTGTGCTCAGATGTGGAAAGTGCTGGGGGTAAGGCTTCTGCACATCTTTTAACATATATAAATGGTAGGAATTACTGTTTCTCAGGAGCTTTCCTTGTAGTCTTCCTTTTTCTTTCTCCGTTTTTGTCTTGGTTAGGTTTGGTTTATGTGAAATCATAGTTTGCATGCCCTGTTATTTGAATGAAAATAATTACCACCTGTGCTAAAACTCTGAGAATCTGAGAGCTGGTGCAATGTATGCATTTTACAGTGGGGAAAACCAACCCACACCCATGGAGAGATTCCTAACGTCAGAGCTAGAAGGTCTCTTTTCTTTAGGATCATGCCAGATGGAAGAAACAATGGGACACAATGGGAGGGTCTGGGATTGGCAAGCCAGTTATTTACATGAAATGTCACTGGTGCCACAGATTTGGACATGCAGTGAATGGAGTACAAGGAGCTAGGGAGGAGGGGTGGGGAAGTGGGCAGCGTCCAGGAAGTTAGTGAGCAGGACTGAGAATACTGATCCCAGGGAAGCTATTTGCTTTCGTCTCCATTATTTGCTTTGGGTTATGGACACTCTTAGCCCCATATGTGATGATAGTAGCCAGAAACTTTACATTTTTACAAGCATTCACAATCTAAACAGCTATTAGATCCCCTGGAAACCCCCATAGTTGACTTGTTACTGTCTGTTGATCCCAGGTTAAAAATCTCATCTAACTCTCAAGTAGTTACTCAGTGACTAGATTTTTCATAGCCTGGTTGAAATGTTCTGAAGATTTTCTAATTTCCTTTTCTATAAATCTATAGTAATCAAATAATCTTTTCCTGAATAATTTCTCCAAGACATTGAAAAGAGGAAAGAGGTACTCTGGCTAAAGAAGAAATGTGTTGCCAAACAATGTACCAACATACCCTATGCCTGTGCATGCCATTTTTTTCCTGCTGAATTTGGACTTGATCTCAGAACCCTTCCCAGCCGGTATCCAGGTATTTCCCCACCAACTGATTGCGGTTGTCATATAACAGTGCTCATCTATATTCCGTGTGTTCTGCCTTTCTCAGCTTCCCTTGGAAAAGCTAGGGCCACATGGCAAATTCTGCCAAATGGGTAGTGAGTAAAAGTGATGTGCACCACTTTCGTTAATTGTAATTGCCAGAGACAATCAAATGCAAATGTGCTTACTCCATCTACCCTTCTTTCACTGGGACAAACTTAAAGATCATGTGTTCCGGGATGCATAACTACAAAGGGAGGATGGCCACTTCTCATGTGCACAGGATGTTACAGGAATGAGCAATACGTCTATACTGGGTAGCACCATGGAGGTGTAGGATCTGTCTCCTCTAGCAGAAGAATCAGCCCTAACCTAATGAATAGAGCCTGTCAGATAAACTTTCTTTGTCATTCCTCCTGGGTACTAGAAAGATAAAGCAGCCAGCTTTAATGAACATGGTTAGTTGTGAGTCAACTGAGATAATTTTCTAGACTTAAAGATACAAGGAACGTCGCCAATCTGGATGCATCCTGTGTCTATGATTTAGTTGCTGACTGGCTTCCCGCCATGGAATCCTTCTCTCTAATTTCCATAGACCTAATTTTCATAGATGAAGAAAAGAGAGCCCCTTGCCCAAGTGCGCGCGCGCGCACACACACACACACACACACACACACACACACACACACACTTCTGGATTAGAACCAGAAGCCAGATCTCCTGACTCCAGACTCAGGACCTCTCTCTGCCTGCCTCCCACCTCCCTCTGTATTTTCGACAAGTGGGAGCAGTGGGGGTCCTAGCCATAGATTCACTTCCCTTGATAATGTGAAATAAACACCTAGGTGATAGCGGTGCACACATGCGAAATTACACAGGCCATTAGTTTTAGGAATTATCTTTAAATCTGCAAACTCTGCTTCCCATTAAGAAGGCCTTCTTTTTCATTCCACCCCAAAGTAGTCATTGAGTTTAGCAAGCAGAGATTCTCATTGTAGCATCAAGGAATGACTTTCCCTCCTTCTTGATTGATTGATTAATTAGTTACGTGTACTTGGGTCCAGCAGGGAGCCCAGTCACAACTGTGACATGAAAATTAACGGAAAGTTACAAAAATATGTAGCAGTGTTGACTTGCTGAAATGTAGTACCAGGGATTGATTAGAAACAGACACGTCTAACGATCACATCTTGAAATTACCTGTCACTGCTGAGGCCTTCAGAAGAATCCTTTTGATTAGGATGAATTAATTCAGTTCCAATTTAATCACCTGCAAAGAAAGTAGTGAATATTCTCTATTCTTATTTCAACATTTTTTTTTTTTTTTTGGTCTAGAATCCTGGAGTTTAGAAGAACAACTCCCATAGAGAAAAAATGATCTTTGAAAAACTAAAGCCCAATCAGATCATTCCCTGCTTAAATCCTCTAATGGTCTCCCATTGCCTTAGTGATAAAACCCACTACTGAACATTGCCGCTAAGACCCCCACCTGTCCAGCCTTCAGCTTCCTCCCGGACTCATCATACATCCCTCCCCACCCCTTCCTCTCTGTGTTCTAGTCACACTCTTTCCTCCAGGTCTCACCACGGCCCCCACCCACCACAGGGCCTTGGTATATGCCCTTTGCTCTTCCTGAAATTCTCTTTCTTATCAACTCTATTTTATTCTTCAGGTCTCAGCTCATGTCACATCTTAGGGATGACTTCCCTCGTCTCCTGCCTAGGTCAAATCTCTCTATCAAGACTCTCCTGGCATCATGTACCTCCCTTCAGAGCACTTGTCACAGATATAATTTTACATTTTGTATGTGTGTGCAATTACAGAACTAAATTTTCTTTCCCCGAATTAGAAACGTTAAGTCACGAGGACTGAGCGTGCTTCTGTTTTCTGTTGGCAACGTTTTCCTCCAGCAGTCTTCCTCGGCCACAGAATGGGACCTCAATTTACATTTGATAAATAAACTAATGAATGAATAGCTAATCAACTCATATAGCCTGGTATAAATTTAATAGAAATCACAACCAGGCATTTTCCTTGCGCTTTTTGGACAAAGAAAACATATAAGTAGACAAGAATCTTAAAAGCATCCAAAGCTCTGTGATTTCTAAGCAGCAGACATCCTGCTGCACAAATAAAATGGCAACTAAAAAATTCCATCCTTCAGATTTCATCCGGGTGGTTCTCAGATGGCTTAGCAAACCCGAGGCATTCATAATTCAGAAGAGTCTGAGAGTTGTGTGGTGTCTTGCATGCTCAATGAAATGATCACCTTTGTGCTTGGCAATCTCTTCTGACCGCAATACTACTATGAACAAAAGGCCACATATAGTAACGATGGTGAGTTGTATCAGTCAGGGTCCCAGGGGGAAGCCCTTGGCTCATTCAAAGGGGAATAACTAAAAAGAATTTAAGGGAGAGTCTAGTTCCAGAGGTGTGGACAGGCTTAAGGGAACCAACAAAGCATGGTGAAGCTCATAGAAATTAGCAATAGTGGGAGCTGTTACTACTCCTAGGCTGAGGAAGCAAGAGAAGGGAATGGTGCTAGAGAAATCTAACAAAAACAGGTGCCCTGGAGGAGGAGCTGCTGTGAGAAGCTGTAGCCATTCAGACAGTGGCCACGGAGGAATCCAGCTACTGTCAGAACCCTCAAGGCAGGGGCGGAGTCAGGGAAGAATAATCCTCCAACCTCTGTCTCGGGCTGCCCTCCAGCCCCCTGGCACACCCAACTGGAAGGCAGAAGTGAGAGTTTGATGAATGTTGTCTACAGTGGTCAGCTCCTCTGGGCCCAGAGCAAGGCAGAGAAGTGTGAGAATGGGCTTAGGAAGGGATAGGGAGGATAAACAGAATGGCCAGCATGCCTTTAGTTTTGTATAGTACCTACCATGTGCCACTCACTGTTTTAAGCTCTTTCTGTATTAATTCAGTCAATCTTTGCAACAACCCCAATGGGAAAGCACCCCTCTTATAGCTGAAGAAACTGAAATGTAAAGAGATTAAAGGACTTGCCTAAAGCCATACAGCTTGTTAATTGGTGGTGGAACTAAAGTTCAAACCCAGGCATTCTGGCTCCAGAGCCCATTCACTCCACCACCATGTTAGACTTCAGTAGAATAGTGTCCATTAAAGGCTTCTGTGCTCTTGCTGGGGACAAATCACCAGTGCAGGAACTATGAAAGAAATAAACTCAAACTTTATCTCAGAACTAGAATAAATACTAACTAGCCCTTTGGAGATTGGGAAAATTCAATTTGTGTTATATATACTGGGGATATATTGGGAATGTATTTATTTCCCAGTAAATTGCTGTTTTGGGCTACGGACTACTAACTGCAGTGGTGATGCTCAAATATTTGAGCATTCATTAGGCACCTTGATTAAGGACATAACTGAAGTTTAACTCAGAAAAGAATATCTACAAGTGTGTCAGCACCATCTAGCCAAAATTTAATATTGGAGATAAACGAGAATTTTAAGTGGGAGGAGAGAATACATTCAAGATGTATTAAGTCTCATACTCACCCATTTGCTCCATGACTTTGATATTTTGTCGAGCATGAGTAACTAATATCTGATAGAAGCTTGAGTTGAAAACAAAGTAATATCCATCATGCCTTATTTCTATGTAAAATAACTTACTGATTTAATGTTTTCTTTGCTATAAATTCAGAAAATACAGCTATACAAAGGGAAGAAAATAAAATCAACTATAAACTCAGAGCCTAAAAAAAAAAAATAACTGCACCTGCTATGTCATCTTACTGTTTGTTCTGTTTGTGTCTATGCATATTTACAGAATTGAGATCGTACTGAGTATATTCATTTAAATTTTATTTAACCAATAGCATATTACAAGCATCTTTCCATGTCTCTAAATATGTTTTTTCCCTCATTTTAGTGTCTATGATAAGGTTTCCTTTTATAAGGACAGACCACATCTTATCTACTCAATCCCCCAGAGCTGGACACTTAGGTTGCTTTGAGTTTTTCTCTATTATAAGCAACATACTCACAACCAAACCTTTGTATTATTCTTGCAGCGAAAATATCCATGAAGTGATTTTTTTTTTCCTACTCGAACATTCCTGCTGCTGCTCACCTAAGGTCTCTCTGTTAATAATATGCGAATGTTTTACATGCTTAGTTTTGAAGGATGATGGATCCTTGAGAATTTGATACAATTGGCTCACCTCACCAGTAGAAATCAAAAGCTTTACTATAGATCCTAAAATCCAGTTCAAAAATGTCAATGTCATTCTTGTTTAACAGAATTTAATATTGGATAATTTGGGGGGGTGGTTTTCTGTTTTCTTTTTTTCAATTGAAATATATTTGACATATAACATTGTGTAAATTTAAGATGTACAACATATTGTATTTGATACATTTATATATCTAATACTAGGTCATTTTTTAAAAAACCCTAAAATTAAAAAAAAAACAAAACCCATGAAGATCAAAAGTAACTTTCTGCTAGAAAAAAGGAAACAAACTTGTGTAGTGGGCTGAGCACTTTTAGTTAAGGAAGTATGGCTCATGAAAGCAAATGTCTTTGTTTCACTTGTCATACTATGCAGTAGCTAGTTGTATTAGTTTGCAGAAAAAAAAAAGCTTACAGACCTGTGAGTCTATAAAATGAATGTAAGTGTCATGCACCGTGGTGGTTTCTCTCTGAAGTCCTAAAGGCATTTTTAGATGCTTGAACGGTTCAGTCATAACACGAAAGGATTTCGATCTTTCCTGCTAACTTAGCATGAAAAGAAATTAAGAAACTTGGTCCTCTATGATGATAGTATTAATTCTAAGCAAATGTACTTGCAAAGTTCAGAGACACTTCAGCATCCTAAATGGGAAAGTAAAACACTGTGCAAAAAAGAGATCTAATTTCTCAATCTAGGGGAGAGACATCCAATTATCGAGGCAAAGGATGCTTCCTCATTTAGTACAACGGCTGAGAAAAGGGGCCTTACCTCCCAGATCCTGCTACAGGTTTCCTGTTTGCGGAACCCGGCTCAAGCTTCAGGCTACTAATTGCTACGTTTTGTGCCATTTCTTCATTTCAAAGGCTCTTTGTTAAAGGCTTTTAGAATTGTCTAGCTAGGCTATAAGCCATTTAAGATTCAAAATAAGAAACATGTCTTCCATGAAGAAAAGTAATACCATAAAGCCTACTGTGTGCCAGGGTTGGCATGGATTATGCCCTCATCCCATGGTAACAATAGGAGGGAGGCTCCGAGAGCTGGAAAAGCACCTGCCAGACCCTACGGCCAGGAAGTGGCAGGGTCAGGCCTTTACCTAAGTCTGTCCTATTCTCCAACTCACTCTATTTTGGATATATTATATACATCATAGAGGGACAGAGTGAAGGTGTTCACCCCAATATAATGGACTGTTGTAGCAAACATTCACTCTTTTTTTTGGCTGACTGTCATTCAGTCATGCTTCTCCCCAGTTTCTTTTACGGTGGGACTCTTCTTTGAAGGTCAGTTTAATGGGAGGACAGTTCTCACCTACCTCCCACTATCGAAGCCTAGGAGATCCTATCATTCCTCTTCAGGTCCCCTGGTCCAGGGAGGAGACAGTCACAGGATGAGGGGACCGCTCAGATTCCTGTCCTGAGAGGCTGTGCTCATCATGGCAGTAGATGCGGCATGGCGACCAGACATTTCCTACTCTAAGATGTGGAGTTTCATCTCCAGCCCCTGGAGCCCCTTCATTCTGCTCCATTTCCCAACCTATGTCCTCCAGCATCCCATTGATTTTGTGAACTTGCCCCCTCTTCCAATAAATCCTCTTCTGTTAAGTAGCCAGCATTAGTTTCTAAGGTTTACAACCAAAAGTCTCAACGAATATTGGCTCTCACTTTTTTGAGTAACTGGCCAGAAAATAATCCATAGTCTTCACTTGGGACTGAAAGCTATAATAGAGTTTCAAGGGATCCTGTGAAAATTATTTCTGGGATATTAACAGCAATATATCCATTTAAATCAATAAGAGGTAGATAAATTATCAGGGCCAAGTATGGTGCTTAGTGATTACCTTCTCCCTTTAACCCATCATATTTGGGCTCTCCCCACTGACGACTTAGAGTTTTATAACTGTAAGGGACCCTGGTGATATCTAGACTAACACCCTCATTCCCTTTTTATGAGGTTGCTCCCTCATCAGCTGTGAGAAGGATATCACATTCTCTTTACCCTTTGGACTTCAATATTCACAGTGTCACTTCCAAGACTTCCATTGTCCCTTTTGAACATTAGCATAAAGTTATTAAGCTTAATGCACACTTGCTTAATGCATAGGGAATGAAAAAAAGGTCACTGAGGGAAATCTATGCTTCTCATTTCTTCTGTTTTGTGGGGTTTCAATTTCAAGTGGCCTTTCCTCCTAAGTCTAAGGAGTTTTATTTAACACTAATAATAGTAATAATAATAATAATAGGAGGGATGAAATGTCATCAAGGGAAAAAAATGAAGTCTCTAAATTATTTAAGTGCTTTAGGATGGCAAAAGGTAACTAACTGAAAACCAGAGAAAACAACAACAGTTCATAGTTCTACCTGGCAGCAGAGGGCAACCTGAAATATGCGTCTGACCAGCTGATCCTCTTGGGAACACCTTATTAGGCTTTTACTATCATATGATTATAAATTCCAGTTAAATAGTCCCCATGCACTGCGCACTGTGATGGTGGGTGCATAATCGGGAGCAAGGCATGCTGGGACTGGGAGAACCAACGTTTCTGTTGGGGTTAGCAAAATCACCGGGACCTGACAGACAGGAGAGGCTGGTCAACTGCTATGGTTGGTTTTATGTGTCAGCTTGTCTGCATCAGTGGATGCCCAGATATATGGTTAAACATTATCTCTGGGTATGTCTGTGAGAGTGCTCCAGGAAAAAGTGAACATTTGAATTGGTGGACTGAGTAAAGCAGGTGGTCCTGCCCGATGTGGGTGGGCATCATCCAACCTGTAGAAGGCCTGAACAGAACAAAGCAGCAGAGGAAAAGTTTAATATTCTCTTTGTGCCTGACTGAACTGAGACCTTTGTCTTCCCCTGCATTTGGACTGGCACTTATACCATTGTCACTCTGGTTCTCAGGCTTTTGGACTCAGTTTGGAATTTATACCACCAGTTGTCCTGGATCCCCAAGCTTGCAGATGGTCGCTCATGGGACCTCTCAGCTTCCATAATACCAGAAGCCAATACCTTATAATAAATCTCATTATAGATAGATGATGATGATAGATGATAGATAGATAAGATGGGACTGGAGGAGATGATGCTAAGTGACATAAGTCAAGCAGAGAAAGTCCGTTATCATGTGGTTTCACTTATTTGTGGAACATAAGGAACAGCATGGAGGACGTTAGGAGAAGGAAGGGAAAGATGAAGGGGGGGGAATCGGAGGGGGAGATGAACCATGAGAGACTATGGACTCCAAGAAACAAACTGAGGGTTCTAGAGGGTAAAGGGGTAGGGGGATGGGTCAGCCCGGTGATGGGTATCAAGGAGAGCACATACTGCATGGAGCACTGGGGGTTATACGCAAACAATGAATCGTGGATCACCACCTCAAAAACTAATGATGTATTGTATGGTGACTAACGTAACATAATAAAATAAAATTAAAAAAAAAAGACAGATAGACGGACAGATGGATAATCTCCATGATTTCTGTTTCTCTGCAGAACACTAATACACCAAGTTTTGACACCTGGTACCTACACAAGTGGTTGTGCAGTTTGAAGCACAGTGTTGAAGGGTGTTGTAAGCTTAGAAGTAGTTAGGGAACCGTTTGAGGGAAGCCAGAGTTGAACATTTCAAGCAGGAAGTTGTAACTGCCAGTGAAGGCAAAATTCTTTCCTGGTCCTTGAGATTGTACTGAATGTGGAAAGACTCCATCTCAGGCTGGGGTTCTAAGAAAGAGGAGTTCAGCAGGCTATCAGGGGCCCAGACAGAGAATCTCTAAGCCAGAGTTCCGGTCCCAGAGGCAGATGGAACGCTAAGCAGTATAGCCAACTGCTTAATTGCATGAGTGCTTGAACCAGATTGCCCATATTTAAACTCCATCTCTGCCACTTGCTAGGTGATTGGCTTTTGTACTACTTAATCCCTTTAAAAAAATTAGTTGTACTTCCCAGCCTCTAGGACTGTGAGAAATAAATTTTTGTTGTTTATAAGCTACTCGGTCTATGGTGTTTTTAATAGGAGCCCAAACAGACTAAGTGCCTAAATCTATAGTCTTGGTAGAGGGGAATGTTATAACTCAGAGACTTTAAAGTCATCTCAGGCTATCTCTGCCATGACAGCTAGTGAGCCCAGTTGACCACATAACCTAGTTCCAAAAGCTCAGACTGTATATACTTCCTGCTCTACTTCTGATTAATCCAGAAACTGGGGCAAACCTGAAGCTGCTGGTCACTGTCAGGGAATACAGCCCCTGCTACAATTTCTGTGAACATTTTCATTCTGTACAATAATGGATAGCTAATTTTACTACATGATAATGTTAGACAAATAAATATGATTTACCACCAATATGATGTTGGTGGACAATGAGTTAAAATTTCCCATCTGATTTGTTGACTGAGCCAGGTGAACTTGATCAGGCAATTCGTTAGGAAAGCTAAAATATAGTCAAGAAGACTCTCTTGGCTTGGAGTTTAATTTGTTTTTCTTTTATCTTTTCCCCAGTCATGAATCTTTGATGGGGAAGAGGAGAAGAGAGTGAAAACGGAATGAGAAAAAAAAAAAAAAAAACCCACAACGAAGCATGTGAAGGGATCTCTCACTCCCCACACATCCATCCTCCAAGCTGGGCAGCAGAGATTACAAATCATACTACACAAATCAAAAGTCCCTCACAGCTTCCACAGAAAACCATGTCAGAAATATATTCCTAGTGTTCTGTTCTCCCAAAACACAGCTCATCATGAATGGACTCTACTCAGAATAACATGGCACTCTGACTTGGGAATCAATGAAAAATGATGGAAAGTACAAGCATTTCCATTTTATGATGTTGTATGAAATGACAGAACTGGGAATCAGAATCCTGGAGAGTCCTTATCCTAGATGATTGACTGCCACTCTGGGCCTCAGCATCGTGATCTCTAAAGTGGAAGGGTGATTCATCTTGGAGAGCAAAGGATCTCTAAATCTTTTCAGGCTATTATTTTACCTGATTTGCATGGGATAGCTGTTTCCATCAACCTCATTAAAATATCCATGTTTTTTATTTAAGGTCTAAAATAGTATATAGTTGGGTTTTATCAAGTCTGACAATTTTGGTGTTTAAATTGGTGTATTTAAAGAACTTGAGTTTGTACCCATTATTTTCTGTGTGTCTCACTTGCTTTATTTTCTTTTCCTCTACACTTTTGACATATTTTAGATAAATCCAATATTTCTATCCTTTGTCTTCCCTCTCTATAATCTTGTTTTGCTAACATAAAGGTTTGGGACACCTGGGTGGCTCAGTCAGTTAAGCATCTGCCTTCGGCTCAGGTCAGGATCTCAGGGTCCTGGGATCGAGTCCCGCATCGGGCTCGCTGCTCGGTGGGGAACGTGCTTCTCCCTCTGCCTTGTTCCCCCTCCTTGTGCTCTCTCTCTCTCTCTCTGACAAATAAATTAAAGAAAAAAATCTTTACTAACATACAGCCTTGATTTATTAGAACTTAATATAAGTACTTTGAGCACTTCACAGATAACCCAGGGACTTTAGAATGCTTTAATCCCATTTAATTACTTTTGGCTTTTCTGTTATGTTATAATGCATTTTAATTCCGTGTATTTTGTACCACCCCCCCAAAGGCATGATTATGATTTTGTGTTCAATGTTCAGTTATATTTATCCACCTATTGAACTTAACTAAAATATACTTTGCTCTTCATTCCTTTCTGTATTTCCCTGTCTCCTGGGATCAGTTTCTATCTGACCCTTGGTATTTCTTCTAGTTTAAGCCCTCCTAGTGATTAATTCACTCAACCTTTGAAGAATATTCTTACTGAATATAAAATTTTGTGTTGGCCCTTTTCTTTTAGTACTTTAAAGACATGTTCCCACTGTCCTCTGACTTCCATCCTTTCTGTTACAAGGAGTAACCTGTCAGTTTTAACATTACTATTTAAAGATAACATATATATTTTTTAAAATTTCTGACTGCTTTTTAGATTTTCTTTTTGTCTTTTCAGAAACTTTATTTTCCTGAGCTTAGGTGAGAGGTTTTTCTCTGGGTTTTTTTTTGTTTGTTTGTTTGTTTTTCCATTTGTATCGTCTTTGGGGTTCATAGGGCTTCTTATGGCCAACATCTTTGATCCATCTTTGAAAACGTTTTGTATTATTTCTTCAAGTATTTTCTCTTCCATTTCTCTTTTATCGTCTCTTTTTACCATCTCTGTACATCTTTATATCTTTATGCTCTCTTCCATTTGCTATCCGTTTAGCTCTCTGTGCTTCAGCCTGGATGTTTTCTACCAGTTGGTTTCCTAATTTATTATTCAACTTTTCTTCTATGCCTGATCTGATATTATACTGATCTATTGAGTTCTTAATTTTAATTACTGTATTTTAATTCTATAATTTCAATTTCCTTTTTAAAATAAATGGTATGTACCTAGTGAAATTCTCCATCTTGACACCTATTTTCTTGAGCATATTAATCATAGCTATGTTAAAGTTCATTTCTAATAACTTGAAAAATGGATCATCTGCAGGTCTGTTTCTTTCTTTCTTTCTTTTTTTTTTTTTTTTTTGGTCTGTTTCTATTGTTACTTTTTCTCTTGGTTCTGTTTCTTGTCATACCTGGTAATATTTTACTGATGGCCATCCACTGTTTATGTTAATTATTAGAGGCTCTTAATGCTATATCCTTCCACAAAGAGTTTACCTTATCCCCTGATAAGCTGGCAAGATGGTAGAGGATAAATTTAATTTAACCAATCATTGAAAGGACTCGAGGCTGGATTATAATTTTCCAAAATGCCATGTACATCTTGTTTGTTCCTACTACTAGAGTGTCATCCTCAAAGTTTTCCAACTAATATTCTGATGTGTTTATTTTGGCCTCTCCCCAATGGTGGGGCCCACTTTTATTTTTTTGTCTTCCCAGCACTAAGAGAGAGTGGAAAACTCTGTATTGCCACTTGAATCTTACCCTCCTTTTCTGTAAAATGAGCAAATATTTTCAAGGGAAAGTAGAGAGTTAGGCTTAGTTCCCTAGAACCCTTTTCTCAGTAGGATCTTGCCCCCCCACCCAATTTTGCCTGACATGACAACTTCAAATTCCAGTTTTTTACTTTGTTTCCTTGTGAGATTGCCACATTTTCCAATGGCTTTTCTGTTTCTTAACAGAAGCTATATGTCAGGGTCCTCTGGATTCTTGGCTTCCTAGCCTAAGGATCAACAAATGCCCTCAGGGAAAACAGTGGTCAGAAGATATTAGCACATCATCTCTTTCCTCTGGGATCTTAGCCTTTCAAATATTGTTTACATCAGCAGTTCTTTGAGAGCTGCTGCTTTTTCTTAAAAAATTTAATCTTTTTTACCCCCTGTCACTCGCAGAAAGAGTATTAGTCTGTTACTCTGATGGTTTTAGAAAGATGACTATAAATTCTTTGACCCCACTCCTATCGGGCGGTGAGGTTTATAACTTCTACCCTTAAGTTTGGGCAAATTAGTAACTGCTTCAACTAATATAGTATAGCAGAAGTAAAAAATGGTCATTAACTTCTGCCTTGTGCTTCTGGAACACTGGTTTTAAAGCCCTGAAATACCATGTAAAATATCCAACTACTCTGTGACTGCCATGCTGGCTAGGCCACATGTAAATGCTCTCACATACAATCCCACTGATCTTGTTCTTTACTTTTTAAAATTTGTATTGAAATATCATAAAAGCCATCTATGAGAAACCCACAGCAAATATCATTCTCAATGGGGAAAAACTGAGAGCCTTCCCCCTAAGGTCAGGAACATGGCAGGGATGTTCACTATCACCACTGCTATTCAACATAGTACTAGAAGTCCTAGCCACAGCAATCAGACAACAAAAAGAAATAAAAGGCATCTAAATTGGCAAAGAAGAAGTCAAACTCTCACTCTTTGCAGATGATATGATACTTTATGTGGAAAACCCAAAAGACTCAACCCGAAAACTGCTAGAACTCATACAGGAATTCAGTAAAGTGGCAGAATATAAAAATCAATGCACAGAAATCGGTGGCATTTATATACACCACCAACAAGACAGAAGAAAGAGAAATTAAAGAGTCGATCCCATTTACAATTGCACCCAAAACCATAAGATACTTAGGAATAAATCTAACTAAAGAGGTAAAGAATCTGTACTCAGAAAACTATAAAATACTCATGAAAGAAATTGAGGAAGACACAAAGAAATGGAAAAACGTTCCATGCTCATGGATTGGAAGAACAAATATTGTGAAGATGTCAATGCTACCTAGAGCAATCTACACATTTAATGCAATCACTATCAAAATACCATCAGCTTTTTTCAAAGAAATGAAACAAATAATCCTAAAATTGCATTGAACCACAAAAGACCCCAAATAGCCAGAGGAATGTTGAAAAAGAAAAGCAAAGTGGGTGGCATCACAATTCTGGACTTCAAGCTCTATTACAAAGCTATAATCATCAAGACAGTATGGTACTGGCACAAAAACAGACACATAGATCAATGGAATAGAATAGAGAGCCCAGAAATGGACCCTCAACTCTATGGTCAACTAATCTTTGACAAAGCAGGAAAGAACGTCCAATGGAAAAAAGACAGTCTCTTCAACAAACGGTGTTGGGAAAATTGGACAGCCACATGCAGAATACTGAAACCAGACCATTTCCTTACACCACTCACAAAAATAGACTCAAAATGGATGAAAGACCTAAATGTGAGGCAGGAGTCCAACAAAATCCTAGAGGAGAACACAGGCAGCAATCTCTTCGACCTCAGCCGCAGCAACTTCTTCCTAGAAACATCGCCAAAGGCAAGGGAAGCAAGGGCAAAAATGAACTATTGGGACTTCATCAAGATAAAAAGCTTTTGCACAGCAAAGGAAAGAGTCAACAAAACCAAAAGACAACTGACAGAATGGGAGAAGATATTTGCAAATGACATATCAGATAAAGGGCTAGTATCCAAAATCTATAAAGAACTTATCAAACTCAACACCCAAAGAACAAATGATCCAATCAAGAAATGGGCAGAAGACATGAACAGACATTTTTCCAAAGAAGACATCCAAATGGCCAACAGACACATGAAAAAGTGCTCAACATCACTCGGCATCAGGGAAATCCAAATCAAAACCTCAATGATATACAACCTCACACCAGTGAGAATGGTTAAAATTAAAAAGTCAGGAAAAGATGAGCTAAGATGTCCATCAATAGATGAATGGATAAAGATGTGGTCCATACATGCAATGGAATATTATGCAGCCATCAAAAAACACGACATCTTGCCATTTGCAATGATGTGGATAGAACTAGAGGGTATTATGCTAAGCGAAATAAGTCAATCAGAGAAAAACATGTATCATATGATCTCACTGATATGAGGAATTTTTAATCTCAGGAAACAAACTGAGGGTTGCTGGAGTGGTAGGGGGTGGGAGGGATGGGGTGGCTGGGTGATAGACATTGGTGAGGGTATGTGCTATGGTGAGCGCTGTGAATTGTGTAAGACTGATGAATCATAGACCTGTACCTCTGAAACAAATAATACATTATATGTTAAAAAAAAAAGAAAAAAGATAGCAGGAAGGGAAGAATGAAGGGGGGGACATCGGAGGGGGAGATGAACCATGAGAGACAATGGACTCTGAAAAACAAACTGAGGGGAGGGGGGTGGGAGGATGGGTTAGCCTGGTGATGGATATTAAAGAGGGCACATTCTACGTGGAGCACTGGGTGTTATATGCAAACAATGAATCATGGAACACTACATCAAAAACTAATGATGTACTATATGGTGATTAACAACATAATAAAATAAAATTTAAAAAAATTTTTATTGAGGTATAACTGATACATAATATATTAGTTTCAGGTGTACAACAATGATTCGTTATTTATATACACTATAAAATGATCACAAAAATAATTCTAGTTATCACCCATCAGCACACAGTTAAAAGAATTTTTTTCTTGTGATGACAAATCTTAAAATTTACTCTTAGCAACTTCCAAATATGCAATACAATATAATTGACTATAGTCACCATGCTATGTAGTATATCCCATGACTTATTTATTTTGTAACTGGGAGTTTGTACATTTGACTCCTTTCACCCATTTTGTCCAACCCCCAACCCCCTTCCCCTCTGGCAACCACCAATTTGTTTTCTCTATCTATGAGTTTTGTTTGTTTGTTTTGCTTTTTAGATTCTTATATAAGTGAAATCATATGACATTTGTCTTCTTCTGACTTATTATTTCAGTTAGTATAAAACACTGAAGGACCATCCATATTGTTGCAAATGGCAAGATTTCATTCTTTTTTATGGGTTGGTAGTATTCTATTATATTCTTCATTCATCAATGGACACTTAGGTTTTTTCCCTATCTTGGCTATGGTAAATAATGTAGCAATGAACATAGAAGTGCATGTATTTTTTTCAGATTAATGTTTTTGTTTTCTTCAGATAAATATCCAAAAGTGGAACTGCTGGATCATATGGTAGTTCTATTTTTTCTTCATTGAGTATAGTTGGCATAGAATATTAAATTAGTTTCAGGTATACAACATAGTGATTCAGCATTTATATGGTAGTTCTATTTTAATTTTTTGAGTAACTTCCATACTGTTTTCCACAGTGGTTGCACCAATTTACATTCCCAGCAACAGTGCATGAGAGTTTCCTTTTCTCCACATCCCCACCAACACTTGTTGTTTCTTGTCTTTTTCATAATGGCCTTTCTGAATGGTGTGAGATGATATCTCATTGTGGTTTTGATTTGCATTTCCTTTATGATTAATGATGTTGGGCATCTTTTCATGTGTCTGTTGGCCATCTGTATGTCTTCTTTGATAATGGTCTATTCAGATCCTCTGCCCATATTTAAAATTAAACTGTTTCTTTCTTACTGAGTTGTATGAGTTCTTCATATATTTTGGATGTTAACCCCTTAGTGGATATATGATTTACAAATTTCTCCCTTCAGTAGGTTGCCTTTTTATTTTGTTGATGGTTTCCTTCACTGTGCAGAGCTTTTTAGTTTGATGTTTTTAATTTTTTAATTTTTCTTTGCTTTTTATTTTTGCTTTTGTTGCCCTTGCCTTTGGAGTCAGATCCAAAAACATCATTGCCAAGACTGATAGCAAAGAGCTTACTGCCTATGTTTTCTTCTAGGCGTTTTATGGTTTTAAGTCTTACATTGAAGTCTTTAAACCACTTTGAGTTTATTTTTTTGTGTATGGTATAATATAGTAGTCTAATTTCATTCTTTTGCATATGGCTGCCCATTATCTCAACATCATTTTTTAAAGAGACAGTCCGTTTCCCATTGTATACTCTTGCTTCCTTTGTCATAGATTGATTGACCATATATGTGTGGGTTTATTCTGTTCCATTGATCTGTGTATCTTATTTTTATGCTAATACCATACTGTTTTGATTACTATAGGTTTGTAATATAGTTTGAAATCGGGGGGTGTGATGCCTCCAAATTTGTTCTTTTTTCTCAAGATTGCTTTGGCTATTCAGGGTCTTTTGCAGTTCTATACAAATTTTAAGATTGTTTTATTTTTGTGAAAAATGTCATTGGAATTTTGGTAGGAATTGCACTGAATCTCTAGATTGTTTGGGGTAGTATGGACATTTTAACAATGCTAATTTTCCAGTCCATAAGCATAAATATATTTCCATTTATTCGTGTCTTCTTCAATTTTTTTTATCAGTGTCTTATAGTTTTTAGTGTACAAATCTTTTACTTTCTTGGTTAAATTTATTCTCAGGTATTTTATTCTTTTGATATCATTGTAAATGGGATTGTTTTCTTAATTTGTCTTTCTCGTAGTTCACTGTTAGTGCATAGAAATGCAACCAATTTTTGTATATTAATTTTGTACCCTGGTGGTCTTTTGGGTTTTCAATATATGAAATCACGTCTTCCATAGTGACAAATTTACTTCTTCCTTTCCAATTTGGATGCTTTTTACCTTTTATTTCCTGACTAAGGTGGCTAGAACTTCCGGTACTATGTTGAATAAAAGTGGGGATAGTGAACATCCTTGTTTGGTCCTGATCTTACAGGAAAAGCTTTCAACTTTTCATCACTGAGTATGATGTTAGCTAAGATCTTGTCACATATGTCCTTTATTACATTGAGGTACATTCCCTGTATAACCACTTTGTTGAGAGTTTTTATCATAAAGTGGTGTTGAATTTTGTCAAATGCTTTTTCTGCATCTAATGAAATGATCATATGATTTTTACACTTCATTTCGTAAAGTGGTGTATTATGTTGATTGATTTGCAGGTGTTGAGCCATCCTTGCATTCCTGGAATAAATTCCACTTGATCATAATGTAGGATCCTTTTAATGTATTATTGAATTCAGTTTGCTAATATTTTGTTGAGGATTTTTGCATCTATGTCTATCAGGGCTATTTGTCCTGTAGTTATTTTTTTGTTTGTTTGTTTGTTTTGTGGTGTCCTTGTCTGGTTTTGGCATCAAGGTAATGCCAACCTTGTAAAATAAGTTTGAAAGCATTTCCTCCTCTTCATTTTTTTTTGGAAGAGTTTGAGAAGTATAGGTATTAAATCTTTTTTGAATGATTGGTAACACTTAGACTATATCATGCTACTCTGTTCTGGCCTGCAAAATTTCTACTAAAAGTCTGCCCACCAGTGCCTCCATCCCTGCATAGAGTTCCAACAGGCCCTAGTCCCACTGGCAGACACTTTAAATCAGCAAATATATCTCCTTCACATAGTCTAGGTGATTTTAGAACTGCTGTTTTTGCACTGGGCCCCAAGACGAGCGAATCTGTGTGTGATATCTTTAAGAGTAAAATCTCAATTCCCTACAGCCCTTTGGGTATCTTGGAAATAAGCCTATGTTGATTTTCAAAGCCAGACGTTTTGGGGGTTCATCTCTCTGATGTTGGTCTCAAGAGTTGCAATGCCTGATGTGGGGAACAAACACCTCGCTCCTCAAGGAGGAGCTCCGTATTTATGAGGTCTTTTTGATTGTGGGTCACCGTACCATGGGTGGGGGTTTTTAGTGAGACCATATCTCTGCCCCTCCTACCTCTGTTGATGTTGTTCTTTTACCCTTTGTTGTGGAGAGCTGTTCAGCTAGTTTTCAGGTTCCCCCCACCTCCCAGAGGGAATTATTTCTTATGTGATGTAGTTTTGATGTGTACATGGGAGGAGGTAAGTTCAGGATCTTCCTAAGCCACCATCTTGAACTGCCTCATGACTTTAATTTTTCTAATCTTATCCTTTCAAGATCCCTTCTCATATACATGAATGAAGAAGCCACTCTAGATCAAAGAGTGGATTTCAACCTTACCTCTTCTTACTCCCCAGCTATTTGAGTGATGCCAACTGAGACCCCAGACATCAAGGAACAGAGAAGAGCCATTCCCACCATGTCTTTTCTGAATTCTTGATCCACAGTCTCTATCAGCATTATAAAATGGTTGCTAAACATTTACCTGGCCCAATCAAAATATATCACCTTTGCTCCCATTGCTTCAAGATTGTACTCTCTGCTTATCAATTGTTAAACCAATCATGAATTATAGGAATCTGTGGATCATGGAATCTTTAGTCTCAATAAAACAATCTAGTCTAACCTGCCACCCAAAGAAAATATTCCCATCCCTAAGAGGTTGTTTTCTAGCTTCTGCCAAGCAACTTATTTGTCTTGGGAAATTTCAAGAAAATACAGCCAGCTAGCAAAGGATGTCACAAGAGTGATTTAATAATATTTACTATGATAGAGGTGCTGGGATATAAAAAAGAATGAGTTTCAGTCACTGGCATCGAAGGCATCACAGTCTATCATGGACAAAACATACAACTAACTATCCAACAATGTTATAAAACTCTATGAACAAAGAGTGGAGGATCTAAAGTAGGAATACTTCTAGTTAAGTGTATGGGGTATATTCTAGGGAAGTTCCACAGAGAAAATGACAGCTAAGTTGCACTTTTTCCTTCATTGATGTGATTTCCAAGTTCTTCCACATTCAGATTGCCATCCCTTATCTGGACACTACTAGTTTTTCAGTTTCCTGGGAAACATAATTTCCTAAATAATTGACATGTGATACCTCTATTTATGAAACATAATATTTCATTATTTTTTTATCAGCCAGGTCATAGTTTAGTCCATATGTACCTTAAAGTATATTAAGAATTTTTTCCAAATGGGTTATTTTGAAATCAGTTTTTTGTCCTATTCATATTTCAAGTCTGCATTTAGGACTTGACATTAATTCTCCATCTGAGTCCAGTGTTTCAGACTCTGGAGACTTTTGTTGGAGGGCAGGGGACAAAGTGGAAAGGTCTTATCTCAAATTCTAACAAATGAGTTCTTCCAGGTCTGTGTCAGTCTGCTGCAAATTTAATGAGCAACACTTGTGTGTATTTCTCCAAGATGATGATTAAAAATGTTGACAGAGAAAAAATCATGTAATCTAGGCTTGGACAACAATATATTAATGCATTTCTCCTATTAGGTGACTTATTTGCATTTTAACAATGACATTCTGGAGAATAGATACCTTTCTCCAAAGAAATGATGCAGATGATAGGATTATTAGACATGCTAGAAGGCCAATTTGGGGAGATACTATTTAACAAGGGGACCTTTCATGCTTCTTCAATCAGACTTTCTGGGAAGCTCTCCATTCAGTCTCTTTTAAGGTCTTTCCTTCCTTCTCAAACCTTTCTGCACCCTGGAATCTCCTGAAAAGCTTTAAAAATGCAGAAACCTGGGTCTCACCCCAAGTGGTGCAGCCTCAGCTTTGGTAGTTTGGGAAGCTAACCAAGTTGGTTCTCATGTGCAGTCAAAGTAGAAAACTGTGGCTTTTGCAAAAAATCATCAACTCTAGAAGACAGAGTGTGGGGTTACAAGTCAAATTGAGATAGACTCGAGCTCTGCCACATAATAGTTGTGTGGTTTGGATAGATTGCTTCATCTCTGAGCTTTAGCTTCTTTATATATGAAATCAGTGTTAATAAGACCTACAATGCAGTTATGGGGAGCATTAAAAGAGATAATGTCTTTAGAGTAACTGGTGCATAGTAGGCAAATAGCAAATCTTACCCCTCTCCCCTTTCTTTCAAAGAACCCCCCAAAACTGGTCTATAGAACAAGGTCATCCATGGCTGGAAGACAGATTTGACACTTGAGCTTGCACTCCCGCTGCTCCTCCAAAGATCATATAACTTCCCCTTTGGTGACCTGTGGCTGAACTCTTCAGCCTCATGGAATGACTTAAGTATCATTTAAAATGCTCAGTGTAGCTTAGTTGGGAAATAAAACGTAGAATTGACTTGAAATTGCCAAATAGAAGAGAAATGCTTCATTTTCTAAGTATTTCTAAATATAGAAGAACATGCACTGCCCAAATTTTATCAATAAGCTTTTCAAATGTGCCACCTTATTCTCAGTTTCTCATGTAAGACACTTTTCATGAATACAAGATTTTGTGTGTGTGTGAAGCTCAGCAAGATAAATATGTATTAGGCAAAACTATTATTTATTTTTAGTTATTCTTATTAGAAAATTATAACCAAACTACTAGCTAGAATAAAAGCTTTCAACACCTAAACTGCTAAATGGTTGTTTGAAATAAATTCTTTTTTTTTTAAAGATTTTATTTATTTATTTGATAGAGAGAGACATAGCGAGAGAGGGAACACAAGCAGGGGGAGTGGGAGAGGGAGAAGCAGGCTGCCCGCAGAACAGGGAGTCTGATGCGGGGCTCAATCCCAGGACCCTGGGATTCTGACCTGAGCCGAAGGCAAACGATTAACGACTAAGCCACCCAGGTGCCCCTGAAATAAATTCTTATTGAAGTGATGTACAGTACATGTAATGAAGATGCATATGTTCTTAAGTTTTTCAAATGTGAAAATATATACTAAGAAGTCAGAATATAGAATTTAAATTTCACTAAAATTTTAATGTCATTAAAACTTCTTGTTCCATTTGGATCCTGTCTTCAACCCAAGATATACCTGTAATTGTAAATATTATGAGCAAACAAGCCCAAATTTATTTCATCTCATCTTCTCTCCTCTCCTCATTTTTCCTCTTATCTCATTAATTTTAAAAACAGTTACTGAGACACTAGTGTCCCTTAAGCATTATGAATATAAAGATGAATGAGATACATGGTCCCTGACTTTGAAGATCTCATAATCTAGTATAAAAAAATAATTGAAACCCAACTCAAGTGATGAAAACTAAAGAATGTGTGTAGTCTAGTTAATAGTATTGTACTAATGTCAATTTCCTGGTTTTGATATTGTACTATAGTCTTATAAGATGTCAGTGTTGGAGAAAGCTGGGAACAGGTACATGATATCATTTTTGCCACTTCCTATGAGATTATAATTCTTAAAAAAATAAAAAGTTTAAAAAAAATTCAACATGGTAAAATAAGTACTAGAGTAAGGCAGATTTTTTTTCAAGGTAACTGAAGAAGACAACATGATCCTGCATAAGGGAATAACGGAAGCCTTCAAAAAGAAATGGCATGGAATCTGTCTTGAAAGATGACTCGAAAATTTCTGCGTGTATTAGCTTTCTATGGTGACTGTAATGAATTACTACAATCTTACTGGTTTAAAACAACAATAATTTATTATCTTACAGCTCTGGAGACCAGAAATTTCTAAATCAGTCTGCTGGGCTAAAGTCAAGATGTTGGTAGGGCTGGTTTCTTCTGGAGGCTCTGGGAGAGACACAGTTTCCTTTCCTCCTCTAGCTTTTGGAGGCTTTCCACATTCCTTGGCTTGTGACCTCTTCTGCAAGTCACTCCAACCTCTTGCTCCTGCCATTACTTCCTACTTCCGCTTTTCTCTGCCTCCTTCTTATAAAGACACTTATGATTATATTTAGGGCCCTGCTGGATCATCCAGGATGATTTGTTTTCTCCTGTTTCTGGAGCCTAGAAGTCCAAGATCGAGGTGTTGGCCAGTTTGGTTTCTCCTATAGCCTCTCTCCTTGGCTTACAATTGGCTCTCTTCTTGCCATGTCTTCACATGGCCTTCGCTCTATGTTTTAACATCCCCTGTGTCTCTTTCTCTTATACAGACGAGCCATATTGGATTAGGGCCCACTCATATGACCTCATTCAACCTTAATTGTCTTTAAAAGCCCTATCTCCAAATACAGTCACATTCTAAAGTACTGGGGATTAGGACTTCAATATAGTACTTTGGGGGAGGAGGATACAATTTAGTCCATAACAGTTGGGATCAAATTTTGAAGGACTTTGACTATGGCCTTGATCTTGAAAGTTATAGTGGATTAAAGGAGGCTTTTAAGGTCTGAAGTGACAAAATCAGACTGCTTGTTAGGCCAATAACTCTGAAAATAGAAAGAAGGAAGAAGGAGTGACTTGTGCAAGGGAAACAGGGAGAAGCTTGCTATACCATGTAGGCATGTCATATTGAAGGGAACATGGTAAAGGAGATGATGTTGGCACTATGCTAAGACAAAGGTAATGTGTATATCAGAGCAGTGACTGTTTTCTCTTTTCACAAACTCATAGAATTCCGAATAAAATGTTGCAACAAAAACTACACTTTTTTGCCACATATCTAAATTTAAAATAAATGCCCAGTTGGCCAGAAGTTAAGAACGAAGTCAGAGCCAGAGTGGTAAAAAAATGGGTGAGCACTGCATGGATATCAGACCAGATGTAGGACCCCTGGTCGGGGAGTGGGTATTTAAAGGCCCAGGTGGAAGATAGAACCACACCTTTGGGTCCAAAAAGGATATGGAGTCCATAAATCCAAGAACTTCAAAAGGTTGTCCTGCCTATGGAAAAGGGACTGGAGAAACTCTGATCCCTTACTCTGGAGAGCCACGAGGAAGCATGCTGACTGCCCCAGAATGTAGGTGGAGAAAGGCAGTGGAAGGAGGAGGGAGTTTAGGAAATTAAATCACTGACCCTACTTAAAAAGACTTTAAAAACTAAATTTATTTTTTGCATATGGTGAGAAAAGCCCAAAACTAAGAAATTAACTAAAAAATTCCTTAAAACTCCTAGAGCAAAACGATTAAAAAACAGAAAGTTTTTGTTTTTTTTTTTTAAAGATTTTATTCATTTGAGACACAGATACAGAAAGAGAGAGAGAGCATGAGCAGGAGGAGAGGCAGAGGGAGAGGGAGAAGCAGTTTCCCCGCTGAGCCAGGAGCCCTATATGGGGCTCAATCTGAGGACCCTGGGATCATGACCTGAGTGGAAGGCAGATGCTTAACCATCTGAGCCACCCAGGTGTCCCCAAAACAGAAAGTTTTTTGAGAGAGAAAAAAATAAGAAAATGAGATGGCCAAGCAACATCTGAATAAGAAGAGAAATCATGGAGGCAAGTCTAGCCCCAAAAAAATAAATCAAGAAAGTTTCCTCAATCCAAAGAACATGAGTCAGATTGAAAGAGTCCACCAAGTGCCCATAAATAATGAATTTCAAATATGAGAGACTGAAATTGTTTTTACAATTTTTCAGAAAGAAAAGCACAGAATTCATACAAATGATCAGAAAGTTTTCAGGGTGTGGGTGTTTGTGTGCACGCACGAACCTAAGAGAGCTAATCCTCTTCTTTTAATAGTGCAAAATAACGCCTAAAACTGAGGAAGTCCAGAAGTAGCAACGTATGCATATTATTGAGAACTATAAAGCCAAATAGCAAAACCTCATCTGAAGGAGTTGAAAGGGGTTGTCTTTGGGTGTGGTTTGGGGGATTCTATCTTATTCTATCTTTCTTGCTCCTTACTGCTTTTTCTGGAAACTTGTCCCTTCCTTCACTCTCAAATCGCTGGTTCTTTAGAAGCAGATGACCACATCTCTTCCTTGTCCTTGTTGCAGTCACCTATTCCCCAGACACCACTTTCAGTCACTGAAGGTTTTAGTACTCAGCTCACTGCCTTTCTCTCCATTGTTATTCCTGCCATTATCTGGAAATTTCAATATTCACACCCTGCTTTTCATTTCCTTGACCTCATTACTGCCTGTGACTTTCATCCACAGCTCTCCCCACTCCAGCCTTCTCTTGTCTGACCCTAGGATTTGACACCATTAATAAGTGCACCACTTCCAAAAGTTTTAGTGTCAAATACTCCATAATCCTCTTAAACATCAAAATCTTAATGGTTACTCCTGACAAATCCCAAGCGCTGTAGAACATTGACTCCTATATTTGACACTTAAATAGAGCTATAGATACAACAAAACAACACAAAAGAAAACCACAAAACTATAGACACAGGTTTCATTTTAAATTCATGGCAAGAAAACCTTCAACATAGCCTGGAAATCCAACACTACGTCATTAGTCAGTGTGCTGTTCTAAGCTCTAAGATGATTACCTGAACTTGTCCTCTCTTTCCAAAACTCTTTCTTTTCCCTTTCAACTCATGATGATGCCTTGTTATTTTACTCAAGAAAAAAATAGCCATCAGAAGAGGCAGTTTTAGTTCAAATCCTAATTTTGCCACTCACTAGCTGAGTGAACTCCTTGGGCCAGTTACTTGTTCTCTCTGGGCCTCAGTTTCCTCATCTGTACAAGGGGAAAGATAATAACAGTAGTGTCTGGTTATGAATGAGAATCTTCTATTCTAGTGGTGCTTGGGCATATATCTATGGATCCTGTCTCCCCTTCTGGTACAATGGATGAATTGTCCCTGTACCTATGGCCAATACCTCTACATGTCCATTGGATCTCACTCCTTCTTCCCTATTCAATGACCTTTTTCCTGTAATTATCCTCCTTCTATCATGTCTCATGTGTTTCCCCCCCTCTGTCTATGAGATTAACCCATCAGCATACAAACATTTTGTAATATGTCCCATCTTAAAAGTCCTCGTCTAATGTCATGACTCTCTTCACCAATCATTCGTTTCTCTGCTCCCTTGTGTAGCAAAACTCCTTGAATGAGTTGTCCATAGTTGCTCTTCTTTTTCTCACTCTTTTGAACTCATTGTTAACACCTCTTTGTCAGGATTCATCTTTCCAAGAGCTCTGGTGAATTCTTGGCTCTCTTGCACTGAGTGTTTCAGAAACATTATCCTTCTAGGTTTCTAGTCTTCCCTTGCTATCTTATCTTAGTCTTCTTGGGCCGCCAGAACAAATGCTGTAGACTGGGTGGCTTAAACAACAGACATGTATTTTCTCCCAGTTGGTAGGGTTCAATGTCTGGTGAGGACTCTCTTCCTGGCTTGTGGACAGCTGCCTTCTCCCTGTCCTCACATGGCCTTTCTTCGGTGCACATGGGAGGGAAGACAGAGAGCTCTCTTTCTTCCTCTTCTTAAGGATACCCATCCTATCAGACCCTACTCTGATGACCTCATTTAACCTTAATTATATCCAAAAAGTCTTACCTCCAGATACAGTCACTTCGGGGATTTAGGGCTTCAACATATGAATTTGTAGGGACACATAATTCAGTCCATAGAGTATGGCTTCCAGGACACCATACTTTTCTCATTCTTTCTCAGTATTCAAGTTTCTGCTCAAATATCACCTCCTCCAAGAAGTCTTCCCTGCCTACCCCATCGACAGTAGCTTTTTTTGTGTGATCTCATTCTGTTTTCTCTTCTGTAGTAGGGCCTCACATTTAAGAGCCTCGATTATGGAGCAAAGGGCTTTGATTGAAATCCTGGCTCCATTACTTACAAACTTAGTGACCTTGGCCAAGACACTTAAGGTTTCTGTGCCTTGGTGTTCTCCATTATAAAATGAGAATAATGATACTACCCATTTTCTGTAAGTTAAATGAGCTAGATGAATTTAAATATGCAAAAAAACAGAGAATGTTGCCTGGCACAATTTAAGGGGTCAGTAAGAGTTAGCTAACATTTTTTATACACGTTTGTCTATTTTCCTCCATAGAGGAAATAAAAGCTCCAAGAGGGCAAGGACTTTCTGCCTTGCTTACCATGGTATCCCCAGTGCCTAGAACACTGACCAATTAGTATAACAGATGTTCCATTTATATTTGCTGAAAGAATGAATGTATGAACAAATGGTTTCTTGGAAGAGTTTCAGGAAGTATGGCCGGGAGTGTCAAGTGCTTCAGATAGCTTGGCAGATGAGGACTTAAGCCATTTGTCAATCAGGAGGTCATTGGTGACTTGAGTGGTAATAATAGCCGTAATTTATTGAGGCACCTTGTTAAGTGTGCTAATCTACACAATGACCCTACAAGGAAGCCATTATTATCACCGTTTTACAGATGACAGAGCATTTCAGCAGCTCTGTGGGACAGAAGCAAGACTGAAAAGGATTGAGAGATGAACAGGAATTAAACATGTAGAGTCAACTGTCTTATGACTGGCGGCTTGTTTAAATGTATTAGCCTATATGAGGGAAATGAATTCAACTGATCAGAGACATAATCTATCAGCCAATGTTACCAGGTACCACTGACAGAAAGGGAGAGAGGAAAATATAAAATTAATCAAATTTTTCATCTGTATAATTTTTTTTCTCTTGGGTCATGTTGAATACTACACCACAGTAAACATAATAAGACCTTCGTTTAATTTGTCCTTTGGATTATCTATGCTTGAAAATACAGAGATGACATATAAAAATCACCATCTTGGTAAGAACATTCCTGGATGAGAAAGATCTTTTTTTTACAAATCAAACTATTGGAGAGATTCCAGCTGGACTTGGAATCCAAATCATCTCAACCTATGGCAGAGTGGCTTCAAAAACAAGTCCCAAGAACATTTGAGAATTACAGGCCTGCACCTCTACAAAGATTGTTATGTCTTGCAGATGGCAGATGAGAGGGTAGGAGGAAATTTTCCGGGTAGGTCTATAAGTAGCAAGTCTTTAATAGCTTCCAATGATTATGAACTACATTTCTGGAAGGTGGGACTGGAGTTTGAGTGTTTATGCTGATCTTACGAGGATAATTAAAGACATGGGCACCTGTATCAGAGAATTTGCCTTCTTTTACCTTGAGTTCTTTGGGTGGTGTGACCTGGACAGCTATGTATGTCCATCCTGCCTGTCGCCTTTCAGAACTGACTAGGGAAGTAGCAGCAATGATGAGGTCAACTGTCACCTTCAATATGAAATTTTTAAAAGTTTGCCTTTTGCTTTAAATGGGAGGCTGAAATTGAGGATGGTGAAGTTGGTTCCAGAGAAGGCACAGTACATATTCATCCATGGGTTCATCGCTTGGTCTGTGTTAGTTTTCAGGAGCTATATCCCCTCTTGGCCCGGCTTCCCTGTATCTGTTTTTCATCATCTCATCATAGTTTTTCATTCTCTTATTCCTTAGTCCTCGCTGTTTAACAGTTGATGAGGATGCCTGTTAGGAGTTGGCAGGGGCCGATGGGTAGTTAGAAAAATCTGGTTTGCCAAAATAAGAAGGATCATTTCATAACATATTTCTCGCCTGTAGTACTAAAACATTAAAGCTGAAAAACAAAATTAATCTCCAGTCTTTTTGCTTTTATTTTTTTAATTTAAAACCTCCACACTGCTGAGGTGACCTTTCCTGTTGGGCCGCGTGGTAGCATCACCACATGAAACTGGAGTCCTGCCCTGCCCCTGTAGCAGTGTTAGGTTGGTAAAGTTGGTTAGGTGGTTAGTTAAGGCCCGGACTCCTCCTCTCAAGTCCTGCTCTGTTCCTCTCAGCTCCAGGCGGCAAGGGGTTAACAGAGTCTACAGAGCCTACCGAGTTGTAAAAGGAACTGCTGAAGCTGATCAATGACCACTGTTAAGACCTGGAAACCAATTATAAACCTGAAATTTGTGATGAACAAAGCCCTGAAACACTGGGATGAAAACTACTGAATTAGTCCAGTTCATTAAAATCATTAATAGTCATGAAATGAAAACCACCAGAGTCCAAAAAGGCTTAATGCTCTATCCATATTAATTAGATGGGAGCAAATCTGAACTGAAAAGCAGCACATGCTTTGTAGAATTAGCAATTGGTCTCTACAGACTACACAGATCTCTATTAAAATTCAGTTTAATTAAAATTGATCACGTTAAGAAACTGATGTGGTTAATTAACTGAATTCCTGGACTTCTTTTCATACATTTCACAGACGCCTTGTACACTGCTTTCCTGGGTGACACTTCATGTTGCACAGAGAAAATCCGATTGCAAAGGTTAACTCTCTGTGTTCCTGGAGATGATGCAGACCACGGAGGAGGGGTGTGTGTGGGGGAGAGGAAGTTGAGCTTTACCGAGAGTCAAACCCCAAGCTAAACGGAGTAAACGCCTTTGGAAAATTTGTCCCATTCTTGGTGTATAAATTAATGTGTATTTGTCGACGACAAAGAGGTTCTCTCTCTCCCAAGCTTCTATTTCTGGAGGAGCTGAGAAATAGAACCAAAAACTAAGAGAGTCCCTCTACTGTCAAATGTAGGACAGTGCCCCCCCCCCCCGCCCCCCGGCAAAGAGCAGCCGTGCACCTAAGCAGATGTCAGGCCAGTCTCACTGCACACACCTTCGTTTTATTGTCTACACAGCTTCTTGGTCCATTTGGCTCAGAATAAGTCATTTGTGTTTTTCCATCAGCAGAATGGGGCTAATGAGATTTTTAGATTTCACCAGGTTGTTGTGGGGCTTAAAATGATGACAAGAGCCCCTGTCCTGCTGCTCCGGCCAAGTCTACCCCTCCTCCCCAAGAATGCTCTTTATTATGTCACCGACTTGCACAGAACTCTAATGATTAATGTGCTGCCTATAGGATGCATCCCAAACCGTGGATTTGAATTCAGAGTTCTCCATCATCTAGTCTGACATGGTCTTATCTTCTTCACTTCTTAGTTCCCTCTGAAATATACTGCCTTATTTCAACCAAACTGGCTACTTGACAAACTTGGAATTCCTCATTTTCTTTCCAGCCTCCCTTTCTTTTCCTCTTAGAAATCTATTTTTATCCAGCCCATCCTTCAGAGTTCAACCTGAATCCCACCTCCATGAAGTCCTTCTGTCATCAACCTACCAAAGGGATCTATCCCTCCCCTGTCTTCCTATAACAGGTGTTATCTCAGTTGCCTATTTGGCTCTTGTCACCCAGAGTCTGAAATAATTATTCGTGTATCCATATCAGCTCCTAAAGATTTGAAGTTCTTGACAAGAAGAAGTCATCTCCTATTTCACTGAATCATACTGGGTCTTAGACATAATGCATGTTCCATAAATTTCTGTTAATAAGGAAGATGATGCTTAGCCTTTGATAGCTTCTGGTAAGGGAAGTTTGAGCTTTATCTTATAGTGAATTGGTAGATATATTTGTGTGTGATATGCTAATAACAATAATAATGATAGATGATAATATCAAACTCATATGTGAAGCACAGTAGCGAGGACTCACATCTTACTAAGAAATCCCCCCTTTCCTCTGGTTTGTTGCCAGGGCTACAAGCGCTTTTCTGAGCATTCTCTTTATCTCTTTTGCATCTGTGATGGTGTCTTCTAACTCACTTCTAGCCTTGTATATTTTTGCTTTTTATTCCTTACTTAATTGGACTTTCTGGGTTTTTAAGAAATTTTAGATCTTATCAAAGCACCGGCTTCTGAATATCTATATTCTTTGTTTTTGTCTTCATTGAATCAATCTTAGCTATTATCTTTATTAATTTCCATTTGCCAGTTTTTGGTAGATTTTTTTGCTTAAATTTTTTCTAAAAATTTAAAAAGTCAAAAAGATTTAGGAAGTATTTAGTTCTTTTTTTCTCCCCCCCTTTTTTCTCTTTCTTTTTTCATGATAAAGGCATTGAAGGTCATACATTTTCCCTTAAACACAACATTTATTAAAGTCATTAGGTTTTTGATGAAGTATTTTCATTTTCACTCCTTTTCAGATCACTTGGAATTTCTGATTTGTTTTCTTTTGTGATCGAAGTCTTCTATAAATTATTATTTCAGTCTATTTTAAAAACTACTTATTCTTAACTTCATTATATTTTGATCACAGAACATGTCCTATATAGTTTCTTTAGCCAAGTATGTAATTAATTCTTATAAACTTTCCATGGATATATACAAAATGTATTTTTCTATTTAAAATTTATAAAATTGTGTTAGTCAGTTCTTTCATGTGCATCCTCATTTTTGGTGTAGCACAACTCTTCAATTCTGAATGGGCATACTAAAGGATACTACTACATTTGCATTTTTATTAAATTTTATTTCTATTTCTATGCATTTTTGCTTTATATTCAACTGCTATGTATTTCGATGCATAAAGATCTATGGCAAGTATATCTTATACTGTCTAGTATTTTTAACCTAAATTCATTATCCAGCTTTTATATTGTCACTCTTTTCTTCTTAATGTTTGCTTTGCGTGGTATCTCCTTGAGCATCCTTTACTCTCCTTCTTTTCACTATTTTTTTTGGTCGTATTTGTCTCTAAAATATACTTGTATATAGGCTTTTCAAAAAATGTATACTGCACCTTATTATAAATGACTTTTCAAAATGTACACTGCGTCTTATTGTAAAACTTATTTAAGGCAATTTACAAAACTGCATAGATTAACAAAAAATAAAATATCAGAAAATCTGTGCCAAAATGGAAACTTAGAAAGTTCAGAGCCAAAATTTTTGCTTAATTCTAAAATGCAAAGTCACACTGGTACAATTTTTTTTTATTAATTGTTAATTATCATTTTTGACCTCAGTTTATTTATAAACTTCATTGTCCTTTATAGTTCCATCATTACTAATGTAGAAACAAGATCAGTTAATGATGAGCCACATCCATCTTTTTTCCTTATTTGATCGTGCAGACTATTCCAACCCCTGTTCGCTTACCTGCATCTATTAATTTAGAAGGGCAGCTATATTTTCCATCCCATTTTCCTTTTCCTGATATTCACAAACTCATACTTTTCTATGAAAACAAAGTACTAACTCTACACTCCCAACTATGAATCTCTCTCAAGATGTATTTTTACACTAATTTGCTAGTGCTTATTCCTTCCCATCTCTACCACCTTGACAACTCAGGTTTTGTTAAGATAGTTAAACTATTTCTGTTCCAATCTATTATTATGTCTTCCCTTGAAATATGACTCTTACATTTTAAGAATCTTTATTATAACTCACATATTTATGCTCCAAGGCAATTTTTTAGCTATATATTTTGCAAAATCTATTGTTTCTTCTCCTTTTCATCTTCTCTTATTTTGAGTTCTTTGTTGTGACATTTTGTGTTTGTGTGTGTGAAAGTCCTTTCCTCAAAAGGGACATATGAGCACTAAATCCTTTGTACTCCTTCATTTACACAAATATGTTCCCAACCTCCTGGTGTTTGAATGACTATAAATCCTTATCTCTCAATTATCTATAGATGTTTTTCTAATGCCAGAATGATTTTTTTCTTTGCAAATAATTATCATTTCCTCTCAAATAACACTTGGAACTTAGTGAGGCCTTTTATATGTTGTGACTCAAGTTTTCTTCGGTATAGGAACTTTAAATATTACCTCTCTTTCATCTGTTTTTTTTTCCTCCTTCTAGATCTTCTATTATTCATGCTTAATTATCTTCCAAGTCTTCTACCTTTTCTCTCACAACTCCCATCTCTTTGAAGTTTTACAGTGTTTGGGGATATATGTTCCACTTGATATGCTGAGATATTAATTAATTCTCATTCAATTTATAAATTAAATTTTTCATTCAAAAAAATCATGATTTCTAGATCCACAAATCCTTTGGGGACTGAAACAGAATCTCCTGATCTCTTGTATTACTTTCGTTGCATTGTTTTAGTAATTGTTATCTATTTAACATCTCTGTTTAGTTAAGAACCAGCTTTACTGGATGTTCTGAGTGTCTTTCCTCTCTCTGGCCATCAGGACCAGTTAGAGAAATTACAGTTTTCTTTTGTCTATTCAGAGGGCTCAGGCTGAGCTCGTGGGATACTCACTTCTTTTTTTTTTATTTAAATACCTCATTTTATTTTATTTTATTTTATTATGTTACGTTAATCACCATACATTATATCATTAGTTTTTGATGTAGTGTTCCATGATTCATCGTTTGCATATAACACCCAGTGTTCCATGCAGAACGTGCCCTCTTTAATACCCATCACCAGGCTAACCCATCCCCTCACCCGCCTCCCCTCTAGAACCCTCAGTTTGTTTCTCAGAGTCCATAGTCTCTCATGGTTCATCTCCCCCTCCTATTCCCCCCCTTCGTTTTTCCCTTCCTACTATCGTCTCTCTCTCTCTTTTTTCTTTTTTTAACATATAATGTATTATTTGTTTCAGAGGTACAGGTCTGTGATTCATGAGTCTTACACAATTCACAGCGCTCACCATAGCACATACCCTCCCCAGTGTCTATCACCCAGCCACCTCATCCCTCCCACCCCCCACCACTCCAGCAACCGTCAGTTTGTTTCCTGAGATTAAGAATTCCTTATATCAGTGAGATCATATGGATACACATCTTTCTCTGATTGACTTATTTCGCTTAGCATAATACCCTCTAGTTCCATCCATGTCATTGCAAATGGCAAGATTTTGTGTTTTTTTTAATGACTGCATAATATTCCATTGTATATATATACCACATCTTCTTTATCCATTCATCTGTCAATGGACATCTTGGCTCTTTCCATAGTTTGGCTATTGTGGACATTGCTGCTATAAACATTGGGGTGCACGTACCCCTTCGGATCACTACATTTGTATCTTTGGGGTAAATGCCCAATAGTGCAAATGCTGGGTCTTATGGTAGCTCTATTTTCAACTTTTTGAGGAAATTCCATACTGTTTCCCAGAGTGGCTGCACCAGCTTGCATTCCCACCAACAGTGTAGGAGGGGTCCCCTTTCTTTGCATCCTCACTAACATCTGTCATTTCCTGAGTTGTTAATTTTAGCCATTCTGACTGGTGTGAGGTGGTATCTCATTGAGATTTTGATTTGGATTTCCCTGATGCCGAGTGATGTTGAGCACTTTTTCATGTGTCTGTTGGCTATTTGGATGTCTTGTTTGGAAAAATGTTCATGTTTCTGCCAATTTCTTCATTGGATCATTTGTTCTTTGGGTGTTGAGTTTGATAAGTTCTTTATAGATTTTGGATACTAGCCCTTTATCTGATATGTCATTTGCAAATATCTTCTCCCATTCTGTTAGTTGTCTTTTGGTTTTGTGGACTGTTTCTTTTGCTGTGCAAAAGCTTTTTATCTTGATGAAGTCCCAATAGTTCATTTTTGCCCTTGCTTCCCTTGCCTTTGGCGATGTTTCTAGGAAGAAGTTGCTGCGGCTGAGGTCGAAGAGATTGCTGCCTGTGTTCTCCTCTAGGATTTTGTTGGACTCCTGCCTCACATTTAGGTCTTTCATCCATTTTGAGTCTATTTTTGTGTGTGGTGTAAGGAAATGGTCTGGTTTCAGTATTCTGCATGTGGCTGTCCAATTTTCCCCAACACCGTTTGTTGAAGAGACTGTCTTTTTTTCATTGGATGTTCTTTCCTACTTTGTCAAAGATTAGTTGACCATAGAGTTGAAGGTACATTTCAGGTTCTCTATTCTGTTCCATTGATCTATGTGGGGTAATCACTTCTGTAGGTGGTGAGCACAAAGATATCTGTGCCTATGTGTCCAGTTCAATGCTCAACTGAGTAGCTAATTGTCAGTACCCAGTTGAGGTTCCCAAGGGAAAGAGAAAGGGAAATCTCCCTGAATACTTTGTGGGAGGGCATCTCTCTTCCTCTTGGAATGCTATAGATTTCCAACAGCTATGCCCTCTCCAAGATCATAGGTGTGCTGATTTTGCTTCAGAATTCTCCATAGTTCTGGGGTCTGCCTAATGCCAGAAGAAAAAGTCTGGCCCCAGCTTTCTCTGTCTGGATCTATAGAGCCTAAATTCACAACTCTAACACTGTAGGCCCTGCCTGCCTCCCAGACAGAGTCAGAAGAGAAAAACTACTCTTAGGTAGGAATTGAGATTAACATATAGCAGGGACACATTCAGTATGTCACACTCCTAGCACTCCCCTAAATACATTAAATGTTTTTAAGCGTGAACTAGAACACTCATATGGAAATATGCATGTCATAAATGTCAGTATAATAAATGATTATAAAATGGGCCCTTGTACAACTATTACCAAAGTCAATAAATAGAATATTGTCAGCAACCCAGAAGACCCCCTGTATCTTCCTTTTTTTTTTTTTAACACAATACCCTCTATGCCCCTCTAGAGGTGAATCATGATCTTATCTTTTATGGTAATCAATTTTCTTGCCTTTCTAAAACATAGTCTTACACTCAAGTATGTATCCCCCCAAAAATGTAGTTCAGTTCTGCTTATCATGAACTTTACACAAATAGATTCATACTGTATACATTCTTTTGTGTTTTGCTCCTTGTGCTAAACATTGTATTTATTTGTGGTATTTATTCATGTATCTGTAGTTTATTACTTTTCATTTGCTGTATAGTACTCCATTGAGTGAATGTGCCATAATTCCATTGTCCATTCTCTGGTCAATGGATATTTGGTTTGTTTCCAGTTCAGTGCCATTTGAAATAATGCTGGTCCAAATCTGCTCAGGCTGACATAACAAAGCATCACAGAGTAGGAGGCTTAAACAACAGAATTTATTTTCCCTCAGGTCTGGAGGCTGGAAAGTCCAAGATCAAGGTTCTGATAGAGTTTGGTTTCTGATAGAGTTAGGCTCTCTTCCTGGTTGCAGACATCTGTTTTATTTTCACATGATGTGATGGTTAGTTTTATGTGTCAGCTTGACTAGGCTAAGGGTTTACCAGATAGCTGGTGAAACATGATTTCTGGGTGTGTCTATGAGGGTGTTTCCAGAAGAGATTAACATTTGAGTGAGTAGACTGAGTAAAGGAGATCACCCTCAAGAAGGCCAGTGGGAATCAATTAACTCATTGAGGACCCAAATATAACAAAAAGACAGAGGGAGGGCAAATTTGCTTTCTGCTTGAGCCAGGACATCCATACTTTCATGTTCTCCTGCCCTTGGACGTCACATCTGCACTCATGGTTCTCTGGCCTTCAAACTTGGACTAAATTGCACATCAGTTTTCCTTGTTCTACAGCTTGTAGATGTCAGATCATGGGACCTCTTAGCCTTTAATATCGCATGAGCCATTTCCGAAAAGAAATCTCTTCTCTCTCTCCTTCGCTATATAAATACCTAGTCTGGTATAGAGAGAAAGAGGAAGATTTCTTTTTGGAATTGGCTTGTGTGATTATGGAGGCCAAGAAGTCATTTACATATACAAATTCTTGGGATACCAATTCTGTCAGATTAGGACCCCACCTTATGACCTCATTTAATCTTAATTACCTCCCTGAAGGCCCTTTCTCCAAATAAGTCACAATGGAGGGTTAGGACTTCAACATATGAATTTTAGGGAGGATGCAATTCAGTCATAGACGTGCTGGTATAGACATTCTCAGTACGTGCTCTGACTCACACATACACAAATTTCTCTAAAACATGTAGTTAGGAGTGGAACTGAAGGCCAATAAGGCTGCATATCTTTGACTTTATTAAATGATGTCAACCTGTTTTCCAAAGTGGTTGTATCAATTTACAACAACCAGCGGTTTATTGGAGTTTCCATTACTCCATGTCCTTTTCAACATATTGATTTATTTTAAAAAATTGACCTGGTGGGTATATTATCTCATTTCTGGTTTTAATTTGCATTTTCCTGACTCAAGGTTAAGCAATGGTATTCACATAAGAAAAAAAAAGAGGCCGAAGTAGTAATTTAAAGCCAGGAGAGTGGAAGTAACAAAGCTGCTAAATGTTTCATAGAGTGGTGATCTTTATCCCCAACAACTCCAGACGTAGGTTCTATTATCACCCCACATTACAGATGAGTAAGTTGAGATTTAGTGTCTACATATAGCCAGACAGTACTTTTAAAACCAAACACAAATGGAAACCAGCCTTGAAAATTCCCGAAGTAGACAAAGCCAGTAGACAAAGCAATAACTTCGCTTATTTTGTAATACATCAAGGTTAACTTCACCTGAGTCACTTCTTCCTTGTGCCTCTGAAAATCATAATTAAAACTTAAATCATTCCCTGAAATTGATAAGAGGTAACCACCAACCAATTCCATTTCATGTAAGAAAATTCTAATAACTGTAACCAATCACTGTGAAGAATAAACAATGACTGCCTCCACCCTGAATAAGCTGCTTTATAACATATACCTCTTATACCTCGGTTTGGTTTCAGTGCTCCCAGTTTGCAAACTGTCCTTTTGGTGTGGGCACAATAAACTTGTACTCATTACTTCTTCAGTGATTCATTGGTTTTACTTGTGTTTTTTCTCTGAGATTTTGACCATTCAGAGCTGAAATATGAACGCACACTTGAACTTCTCTTCACTGAATGTCCAGTGCTTTGAGAAGCTAACTAGAAGAGCCAGGTTGATGATAGTCTAGAGACAGGTGTTACTAATGGTAAGGAGTGCAGACATGAGGCAGTAGCAGTTGGTGAAAATTTTCGGAATAAGTCACCAAAGCGTAGCTTTTCAAAGCTTGTTAGCTCAGGCCTCAGGGAAGAAAAGGAAAATGTCAGATAAATGGAAATTTAATCTTCACTATGCCATGGATATTTGACTACTTCTGGCACCCTTGGATTTTAAGATTCAAAGCTGTATTTTAAAAAATGACCTTTAAACATTTTTTTTTGATATTAAGAAACATATACATTTCTTACTGTCAAAGTTTTGGAAAATTTAGAAAACCACAAAGATGAAAATAAAAATCACTCAATCTCACTACCTAGAGTTAACCACTATTAATATTTTATCTTTTCAGCACTTTGAAGCCCATAGACATATTTTTTTAAGTTGAGATCATTTCATATGATATATAAATCCGATTTATAATCTTTTTGTCCTAAACAAAATATTGAAAATAACTTTCCATGGCATCAAAAAATCTTTTGCACATGATGCTTTATATATATATATATATATACTTATTTATTTGAGAGAGAGAGAGTGAGAGAGAGAGAGCACGAGAGGGGGAGGGTCAGAGGGAGAAGCAGACTCCCCACTGAGCAGGGAGCCCGATGCAGGACTCGATCTTGGGACTCTGGGATCATCACCTGAGCCCAAGGCAGATGCTTAACCGACAGAGCCATCCAGGTGCCCCACATGATTCTTAATAGTAGTCCATCTTATGGTTGTATCAAAATACTTTTATAATATTCAAATAACTAACTCTATGATAAATATCCTCACAGATAAATCTTTGTCAATTTTCCAATTTTTTTTCAAGTAATATTTCTCGAAATCTTCATGATGGTAAATCATTGTCCACAAACTCAAGATTTTCAAAACAAGAATCATACTGAGTAGTTTCTTTAGATCAATTCAAATTGATCCCAGAGCTGACTGGGATTTTCTGATTGGCAGAAGATAAGATTTGCCTTTAGTGTTTTATGAGAATCTGAGAAGCTTATGTGGTGTTTATGTGGAAGGTAGGCGACTAGCACATTTACCCCATGCCATCTTAGTCAACATGGACAACAGCATTGGCCAAGCCCCTTTTGTTCCTTGAAGCCACATAACTCTCTACTTCCGTACCACCCGTAAGACAGGAAGACTTTTCAGGCCTGAGAACCTCAGGGACCATGTCCAGTCCCTCCAGGAACACCACACAGCTGCTGCTCTCTGAGCTCTTGTTACCACTCTGAGGGCAGCAAGGGAGAAGGTATGGGTTACTCCTGCCTCCCTTCTCATTCTGGGGGAGAAAAGCCCAGTCTTTATCTTTTCATGTTCTTCAAAGACACTCTTTGCTCCCACACTCCCTGGGACATGTGACATAGGCTCTTCCGTGATTTTAGGCTTTGCGATGAGACAGGGCATGTTCTTGACTGTAAACAGCTTCAGCTTTCCACCATGCAGCAAACTTCCCTTGGGGCAAAGGAGCCCTATGATTTTGCTACTTGCTTGAAATGGGAGGGACAAAAAAACAAATGAGAATACCAGCAATCAAATTACCTTTGATCTTCATCTCTAGGCATTTCTACTATGTTCTCTTGCCATGTCTAAAATGTTTGTCAGGAGTCTGGGTGGCTCGGTTGGTTAAGCGACTGCCTTCGGCTCAAGTCATGATCCTGGAGTCCCAGGATCGAGTCCCGCATGGGGCTCCCTGCTCAGTGGGGAGTCTGCTTCTCCCTCTGACCCTCCCCCCTCTCATGCTCTCTCTCTCTCAAATGAATAAATAAAATCTTTAAAAAATAAAATAAAATAAAATGTTTGTCAAGGTGATAGCTGTCTAGTGGAATAGATAGGACATATATAATTGCAAACACAAGGTGAAAAGCTGAAAGGCATCCTATGAAAGGCACTTTAGGTTTCTAATGAAATTAAAAACAAAAACAAAAGCCAGGGGCGCCTGGGTGGCTCAGTCGTTAAGCGTCTGCCTTCGGCTCAGGTCATGATCCCAGGGTCCTGGGATCGAGCCCCGCATCAGGCTCCCTGCTCAATGGGAAGCCTGCTTCTCCCTCTCCCACTCCCCCTGCTTGTGTTCCTGCTCTCTCTGTCTCTCTCTCTGTCAAATAAATAAGATCTTTAAAAAACAAAAACAAAAACAAAAGCCAGGTCATCTCTTCATGGAAGAGAAAGTTTGAAAATGCATGAAAATTGGACACTCAGAGTCAAGAAGACATTGTCAACAAAGGTATAGTGGTGGAAAATGAAAAATGTTTAAAGTCTCGTTGTTCAAAGTGTGGTCCATGAACGAGCCACATGGACATAACCTAGGAGCTTGTTAGAAATATGGAACCTCAGCCCTCATTTCAGACTGACTGAAGCAGAATCACTTTAACAAGAATTCCAGTGATTTTGAGGTAATTATGGTTCGAGAAGCACTGCTCTTGTATAATGATTCTCAGAGTGTGATCTCAGACCAGCAGGATCAGCTCTATCTGGGAACTTGTTAAAAATACAAATTTTCCAGTGGCGCCTGGGTGGCTCAGTCGGTTAAGAGTCTGCCTTCAGCTCAGGTCATGATCTCAGGGTCCTGGGATCGAGTCCCACATCGGGCTCTCCACTCAGCGGCGAGTATGCTTCTCCCTCTGTGATCTCTCTTCCTTTCACTCTCTCTCAAATAAATAAATAAAATCTTTAAAAAAAATTACAAATTTTCCAGCCCCACTCCAGACCTAATAACTCAGAAGCTCTGCAGGTAGGGTCATGCAAGCTGTTTTCACAAGCCTTACAAAGTGATTCTGACACAGGTACACGTTTGAGAATCACTGTTCCAGAGCAGAGGTTGAACATTTCTTTACCTAAAAGTCCAGATACTAAATATTTTCAGCTTTGCAGGCAATAAGGTCTCTATCACAACTGCTCAACTATGCTGTTGTAACAAGAAAGTATAATAGGCGACATGCAAAGGAATAACCATGGCTGGCCTTCATTAAAACTTTAAATACCGGATGCCTAGGTGGCTCAGTCAGGTAAGTGTCTGCCTTCAGCTCAGGTCATGATCCTGGGGTCCTGGGATCCAGCGGGCTCCCTGCTCAGCGGAGATCCTGCTTCTCCCTCTGCCTGCTTCTCCCTCTGCTTGTGCTCTCTCTCTCTCTAAAATAAATAAAATCTTTTTTTTTTTTTAGAAAAAGAAACTGTAATTACAAAACAAGGAGAGTGCTAGATTTGACTGTGGATTATGTGTGCCGATACCTGCTGTAAACCATGAATTTTCAAACTTGCCTGTCCATTAGAATCACTTGGGGGAGCATCACAAACCTTGATACCCAGACGGTACCTCACACCAATTAAAGCAGTATCTCTGTGATGGGGGCGAGGAATCAGTATTATGAAAAACTCCCCAAGTGATTCACATGCATAGCCAGGGATGAGAACCAGATGCTAGAGGACAGAATAGATGGCCCCAGAAAAAGGGTGCGAGAGGATCAAGGGGGATTAAATTGGAAGGGTGGCTTGAAGCCTGAATGTGGAAATCTTTCCAACTAGATCTTCCCCAAACAACACAATCACACGGGGATTTGAATATCCATGTAGGTCAGGGTGCACATTTTTATTTTTTTCTTAACCACATGTTACTGCATTTAAACCACAATATTAAAAATGAGAAATGTCTGAACAAGGGATAGGCCAAATGGCTTTTAATTCCCCAACAGCAAAACCCTGTTAATACCTTGCCCTGTGTCAGCAAAATAATTGTGGTTCAAGTGAATATAAAACACTTCCATTCAATCTCCTCCCTCCTCCCTAAGGCAAATGCTTTCTTATCGTGGAGAAACAGTACTCCTCAAACTGTCAGACCGCATCAGGGGAGGTGAACAAGAATTATAAAGCCGGGCGAAATCAAGGCATCAGCTGGGAGGGTAAAATTCTTCTGCAGGTGAGCTTTCTTCAGTCTCTTCTCTGCCCAGAGCCTCCCTGATTTGCTGTATAAATGCTAGGAGAGAGAGGAAGCTGAGACTTTTGCAGGGGAATGAATTAAATTCCTCTGGTGCCAGAAGCTGTCACTGGTTAACTCAAGTGAAATAAAAGAACTAGCTGAACAGGTCTGTGGTGGCTCACAGAATAAAAGATCTGGGCTTGGAAAAGACAGAGGTCACCCAGATCTGGGCCTTTGGAACAGGGTGGTGGACTGACTACTCATGGTGCTGTCTTCTAGATAAGCTTTATCTATTTTCTGCCCTGGAGTCATGCCATCCAAGATGCCAGTCCCAGGTAGAGAACATCTGATTGGCCAAGGGTGGGTCACGTGACCTTACAGAACAGTCCCACCTTGATTAATGGTTCCCCAAAGTCCCAGTGGGGTTCCATTAACTCCAGAAGGAAGAGTAGATGCTAAGAAGGCAAAAACAGCAGATGTCCACTACAGAGGGCAATAATCAATATTTTTTAAACAATCCATTAAGGACTCTAATAGAGTTTACCCCAGTATATCCCACATTGATTGTGAGGTTAGAGTGCAGGATCTCTTAAAATTCTGAAAGGAGACCGCCCACCGAGACATAGGCATTGGAGCAGGAACAAATCTTAAATATCCAACCCCTTTTGGTACAGGGGAGGAAACTGAGGAAGATCGAATGACTTTCCACAGCCCATTCTTATTCATGTTTGTCATTCACGAAAAGTGTACGATTAGACAAGAGTCTAAGCTAGACTCTTCTAGATCATTCTGCCTGTGGCTGTGAAAGCGAGTGTTTTTAATTTCCCTGAAGACTCCTATGCGTGCATCATGGTTGCTTTTTTTAAAGATGAAAAATAGCAGTCTCTCACATTTGTTCAGTGGTTCTTATTAAAAGCACCAATTCTTAGGCCCCATCCTCTAGAGATTCAGATTTAATAAGTTTGGGTTAAGACCCAGGTCACTGCTTTCTTAAACAAGCACCTATATGAAGGTGATCTGTATACCGCACTTGGAACACCACTGTGACCCCACACTTGCGTGTTTGCGGAGGCCAGGAGGGAAAGCTGGGTGGGCATAAGACAAGAAGAAGAAGTGACAATGGTAAATGGGGATGGGTGTGTCCTCTAACGGTACTCGTATTCAATCTATTTTTTTTCTATGTATCCTCTTTTGCATGTAGTAGGATTCAATCTATTTTTAAACACCTTGCAGGCCAAACAAAACCTGTTTGCAGGACAAGTTTTGCTCTTCATGGATTCTGTAAGTTGTGAGTCCTGTGAATGCTTTTATTACCTACTGAACTTTTAAGATAAAATAGACAACTACTATTTCCACATCCAGTAATAAAATTTGATGAGAGAAATGTAGAGTGACCCACCCCAGGCTAAATGGCATCTGATGAATTGGAATGCAAATGTTCTAATTCCTGAACTTAGGTGCTTTAAAATACACCCAAGTAACGCACCTCCCTCCCTCTGTATTTTTGCTGTGATGTGGTTTGCATAAACAGCATTCCTTTCAAATGTGTCCATGTCTGTTCAATCATAAGCCAGGCAGGAAGAAACAGCCGAGCTGTAATTTTTTAAATATGTGAAAAGCATGTAAAATATGCAGAATCTTTAGAATTTCAGATTGTGATACACAACTTGGCACATCATTATGTAAAATTACTACATGCCTCTTTAAGATTGACTCTGTTTTCACAGTTTTCATTTTAGCCAATAAAGTTAATATATATTATTCTCATATCCCAGTTGGATGATTTAGCAACATAATATGTTTGGCACAGATTCACAATTCCTTAGTAAAATAAAAGACAAAGCCCCCACACTAGTATGAAAGTTAATTATTTATCTTAGCCAAAGACTCTGAATGTTGCTATGACACAGATTAAAACAGCACTTTTCAAATAAAGTGGCTATTTCATGTCAAGCTTTGAGAGTGCTGGGCTGAGTCCCTCTCACAGTAATTGGAAATTCTGGGCATATCTGACTCAACACTTCAAACCATTGCAGTATTCTTATACAATACAGGAGTTAGAGAACAGAATTAGGACTAGGTCAGAGGTTAACTGTGTAACATCAGGTTTTCACTGAACGAAGTTTGCTTCAGGAAATATGCTTTGACCTACCCTTACTTTAAAAGCTTTGTTATAATGAACCAAGTTATAACAAGGTTTAGCAGTCCATGGAAGACATTTTCTGGGCATTAGGACTGATCAAAGGAACAGAGAAAAATACAGCCCTTTTTTGGTTATAAGGGAACATACTTACAGTTTTAACCTAAGGTAAAGTGGGAGTAAATATTTATGAAAGTACATTAAAATGACATTTAAAATAAAGTTTTATAACAAATGAGATTAAGTTACTCTCTATAATATATAAAGAGTGCTTAAAAATCAATAAAAATATAAAACCAACCAATTACAACGATGGTAAAAGGATATTGACAGTTCACAAAAGAATAAATTAAATGGTCAAGAAACACATTTAAAGAGTCTTTCTTTTATTATAAATGAAGTAAATGCACATTAAAACAAAAATAAGAAATTTCACCTATCGATTGGTAAATAGTTTATAAATGATACTTAAGGGTGGAAGTGTGTAATGAAATAGAAATTCTGAAATAATGCATGTGGAAGTGAAATTTGGTATTTGGAAAGCAATTTTGCATATTATATCAAAATTTTAAACTTTTCTTTACCTGTAAACTTTTCCTTACCTTATGTATGTATTATACATAAAATGCTAGAGCTACAGGCCAATATTAATTTATAATAAGGTTTTTATTGCAGTATTTTTATAATTGAAAGCACCTTAGATATCCAATAGAGAATTAGTTAAATAATCCAGGGCATATCAATATGGTGAAATATTATATTTCTGTTTCAACAATCAGATTTGCAAAGAATACTGAAATTTTGGGGGAAATTCTAATACTTTAAAAAAGGAAGGATACAAAATTGTATATGTAGTATAATCTTAAATTTGCTTAAAATATATATTCTGTATTACTCTGCATGGGCTACCATAACAGAATACCACAGGCTTGTGGCCTGAAAAACAAAAATTCATTTTCTCACAGTTCTGGAGGCTGGCAGATTAAGATCAAGGTGCAGCAGGGTTAGTTTCTGCTGAGAATCTCTTCCTGGCTTACAGATGGGCCCTTCTCACAGTGTTCTCACACGGCCTTTCCTCTGTGCATGCTCACTCCTGGTGTCTCTTCCTCTTTATAAGGACACCACTCCTGGTGGATTAAGGCCCCAGGCTTATGATCTCACTTAACCTTACTTAACGTTTTAAAAACCTTACTCCAAAAACAGTCATGTTGGGGGTTAGGTCTCTAACATGAACTTGGGGTGGGGGTGCACAATTCAGTCCATAATATGTTCCATATGCATAAAGGAAAGATTGGAATGAAGTACAATAGAGTCTTAATATTGATTAGGTCTGAGTAATGGGAAATATGGATTATTTGCTTTTCTTTATGATTTTCTATGTTCCTTCCTCCTCCTTTTTTCTTTTCTTTTCTTTTGCAATAAACATGTATTAATTACAACAGCAAAAGAAGGGGGGTAAATAAATAGGAAAAATAAAACAACATTTAGTTTCATAGATATGAAAGAAAAATTATAGAATTTAAAAATTATTACCAAAAATTAAACCAATCACCATCTCCCAGGGGAAGAGGTACAGTGATTAGTCCACTGTGGTCATGTGGTCATGTGCTCATCTCAGATGTTGATAAATCACTGATGGGCCCCCATCACAGGAAGACTTGTTCTGAGTTCCATTAATTTGGCCAAAGAGAGACATGTGTTCTTAGGCCTCAATTTCTACAAGTGCAATAAAGGGATAAAAAGAATACTCATATTATGAAATCTCTAGAAATAGATTATGTATATGAAAATAATTTTTGCAAACTGAAAACCAGGTTGAGTTTTTATTCCTAAACTTTATTTAATTTTAAAGACATTTAGAGAACATTTTCTTTGGGCATAAGTGCCTTCTACATGTGATGGGGATCTATATCTATAAATATTATCTAAATCTGTACCTGTATCTAAGTTTTGACCTCCGAATTTGCAGCTCAGTTGGGTGAAACAATAACAATCAGAGGCAATAAAAGTAATGCCAGCCAACAAGCTGTATAAAATTTGAGCAGGCCCTCAGTCATGCATCCTATAATAATTTCTTTTTGGTTTGCTTGGCCTCTTTGCCTTTCCAGAACAAGTCTTCCTGTAATGGGGGCCCATCAGTGATTTATCAACATCTGAGATGAGCACATGACCACATGACCACAGTGGACTAATCACTGTACCTCTTCCCCTGGGAGATGGTGATTGGTTTAGAGGTGATCATGTAACACTAGCAGGGTCAGAGACCTTTTTGGCATTAACACGGAGTTCACCTTAATCTGTCTGATATAATGTGAATTAAGGAATGAGCAAATGATTTACCATACAAACTAGGACACCTTTGAGAGTGCAAAGGGACGCTCTACATAATCATGGTGTCTCAGTGGGTGTAAACTGGGCCTGTTCCAGGCAAATTGTGGTATGTGGTCACTTAATTAAGGACCATATATATAAACTCAGACCTATCCAGAACCCCATGTAGAGAGTTAGTGGCTGAGAATGACACTAACACAAAGGAAAGTGGTAGGGGAGAGCTAGAGAAAGTATTGATGGTTTGTTGGTGGAATCCACATGGTAAATCTGATGGCTGCTCACTTCTAGAATTTTCTATTTACATGAGGCATCACAGCCACTTTCACTTAGGAAAGACCTTGCAGGAAATGAAGAAGAGCATAATGGGGCATTTGGATGAAGATTGATATTTTTTGCTTTGTCCTGAGGTTGCAGGACACATTTGCTGCAAGCTCTTGAGCATGGTAGATGACATGCCCTGGTCAGGTTTGAGAAAGCATCTCATCTGTTCAGGTCTCAGCAGCTTCTGGAACACAGTGGTCAGTATTTAAGGATCATTCTCCCCTTCCTGTGACAGGATCCATAGCACTGTGGTGCCCCGGATGCCAAGCCAACTGCTGAGAGATAGAGAACCCCATGTTCCCTGGACCCTTCTTCCCAAAGCCTCTCTTTCCCACAGAAACAGGCCTATGGCAATGGTCTGGTCTTCCCAACGACTTCCTGCCATCTTAAGGAAAGTTGTTTTCTCTTTTGAGCATGTTATCGCTTTTGATTTTCTGGCTTTCCACATGGGCCAGCCTAACTGACAAAAATTCTAAAGGAACAGACACTTCGAAATGTCTCTTGACTTGCTGGCTCCACAGAGGTCAAGGGAAAGCTGTTATGGATGTGATAGAGCCTCTGTCTCTTCCAAGAAAAGTTTGAGGGAGAAAAGGCTACTGAGAAGACATGGCAAATGGGTCAGGTAAATTCAGCAACAACAAAAAATATGGGGCCCTCTAGAGTGCCTGGGTGGCTCAGATGGTTGAGCGTCTGCCTTCGGCTCAGGTCATGATCCCAGAGTCCTGGGATCGAGTCCCGCATCAGGCTCCCTGCTCCTTGGGAGCCTGCTTCTCCCTCTGCCTCTCTCTCTCTCTCTCTGTCTCTCATGAATAGATAAATAAAATCTTTAAAAAAAAATATGGGGCCCTCTAGATAGACTTCTGGTTCTTAAACTCTGGAGTGGGGGCAGAGAGTGGGAAGAGGATTGACCTCCCCCTTTTCAAATCTGAAGAAAGTCAGGAAACCTTCCAAAAACAAATTCTTGTGCCTGCCTGTATTCTATAAGCCAGTTCAGGGAGTTCTTAGGCTCTGAAGCTCAACAGGATCTATGAGGCCCCGATTTTAAGGACCTGGAAATTAACTTTAGAAGTACACATCAGAGTTACTTATTATGGTTGACATATGCCTTTTCTTCATTTATTCTTTCCTTGGCTATCTTTTATTTTTTTCCTTTATTTTTAAAAAAGATTTGTTTATTTGTTTATTTATTTATTTATTTGAAAGAGAAAGAGAGAGAGAAAGTGTGAGTTGAGCAGGGGGAGGGGCAGAGGGAAAGAATCTCAAGCAGATTCCCCTCTGAGTGTAGAGCCCCACACAGGGCTCAGTCTCACAACCCTGAGATCATGATCTGAGCCAAAACCAAGAGTCAGAGGCTTAACCAACTGAGCCACCCAGGAGTCCCTCCATTTTTATATCAAACACTTATCTCTTATTCACCTTCTTTCCCCCATAGTCATCATTTATTATTTTCTCTTTATCCTTTTTCTTTAAAATTTTGGGTTTTGAAATAATTTCAGATATAAGTAAACATTGAAAGAATAGTTCAAAGAATTCTCATATAGCCTTCATTGAGCAACCCTCATATGCCATGCTAACACTTTGCCCTGATTGAGAGCAAGTTGTAGACATGATGCCTTTTTACCCTTAAATACTTCTTTGTCAACAAAAGAATATTAACTTTCATAACCAGAGTACAATGATCATAACTGGGAAATTGGCATTGATGCAAAACTATTACCTAATCTATCAAAACTTATTAAAATTTTAATCCAATCAAATATACCCCAAATTTCATTTTTCTCATCTGAGATCCAATTCAGGATCACGCATTCCACTTAGATGTTCTACCCCTTTAGACTCCTTTAATCTGGATCATTTCCTCCATTTTCCCTTGTCTCTAATGACATTGGCATTTTTAAAGAGTACAAGTCAGTTATAATGTAGCTGCCCCTCAGGTGGAGTTTTTCTGTTTCCTCGTGATCAGATTCAGGTAGTGCACTTTGGGAAGGAATAACACCAAAGTGATAGTTGTGTCCTCAGTGCGTCATATCAGAAGGCACACCATGCCTATTTATTCTATTACTGGTTAATTTCAACTTTGATCTCTTCCTTAAGGTTATGTCTTCCAGATTCTCCACAATAATGCTGCTATTTTCCCCTTGGTGATTCAGAAATGTCTTAAGGGGAGTGAAGGTACTGCATTCAATTCCAACATGTGGCAGGGATTCCCCACATCGCTGAGCAACTCTCCAATACCAGTGGGGTGCCTTATAACTCAACTCAATTCTAACACCATCTACCTGGAGAGAGCATCAGATCCCACAGGTGAGGGCTCAGTGTCACAAGACAGCTCTCTACTTCAGGTGATAATCGCCAAGTCCAGGTTGTTACCCATGCTTCTGAACACCAGAGGTTCCCATGACCCCAACCTTGAGTTGGATTAACTTGCTGGAGAGGATCACAAAACTTGGGAAAACAGTTTACACATCAGATTACCCCAGTTTATTACAGAAGATATCAAAGGATATGAATCAACTTCCAGATGAAGAGATACATAGAGTGAGATCCCGAATGAAGGAGCTTCTGTCCTTATAGAGTTTGGGGCCCAGCATGATGGCATGTGGAAGCGTTCTGGTTCACCAACCTGGAAGCTCTTCTAACTCCCTCCTTCTCAGGTTTTTATGGTGGCTTCATTATGTAGGTACGATTGATTAAATCGTTGGCCATTGGTGATTGATTTAACATCTAGGCCCTCTTCCCTCCTTGGAAATCGGGGGGGGGGGACTGAAATTTCTAACCCTCTATTCAGAGCTGGTTCCTCTGGCAACCAACCCCCATCCTTAGGTGGGGTCCAAAAATCACCTCATTAATATAACAAGAGACACCTTTGTTGCTCTTATCACAGGAAATTCCATGGGGTTTAGGAGGTCTGCGCCAGAAATGGGGTCAAAGACCGAATGTGTATTTCTTATTATAAATCACGATCTTCTGGGAAGCTACTTTGAGAATATGTAAATAGCCTGTTCCTCATCAAACTTTGAGCCATTACAGGCATATCTTATGGTTATTTAAGGTTTGGTTCTAGACTGCTGCAATAAAGTGAGTAGTACAATAAAGTGAGTCGAATGAATTTTTTGGTTTCCCAATGCATATAAAAGCTATGTTTATACTATAGTCTATTAAGTATGCTATAGCCTTATATATTTTAAAAATATACACACCTTACCTTAAAAATACTTTATTGCTAAAACATGCTATCATCTGAGATTTCAGTGAGTGGTAATCACTGATCACCATAACAAATAGAATAATAATGAAAAAGTTTGAAATATTGTGAGAATTACCAAAATGTGAAATAGAGACACAAAGCAAGAAAATACTGCTGGAGAAATGGCACCAATAGACTTACTCAAGGCAGGGTTGCCGTCAACCTTCAATTTGTAAAAAAATGCAATACTTGTGAAGAGCAATATGAAAGGCAATAAAATAAGGTATGCTTATATTTTTAGCCAGTGCATTGATGATGCTAGCCTGAATCCATCATTACTCTGATGTTGCCAAATGGTGATTTTCTAATTTTGTCATTCATTATACATTGATTAGGCATTCTCTCATAAGAGATTTTAATTCTCCCCTATTTATGTATTTAGTAGTTTGTATCAACATTGATTCAGAGATTCTTCTTTTGTTCAGTAGTATTTAATAGGCTCTAATCTCTCATCACTACTTTGATGTTCACATGGTCCAGATTACTTGTCCTTTTCATATTTTCTCTTCTGCTGCTTCACCTCTCTTTTCTTCATCTCTTCTCCTGTCACATATTTTTTTCTTTCTTGGTTATCCACGTCCCCTTGATTTCCTAGCCCCATCACCCACCCCCCACCCTCCACCAGGCTCCCTTCTCGATCTTCATCCTGAGCCCATTTTTCTCCTTTACTCATTGAATGGTCTGAGTGCATGGAGTTTCTCCTTCCTCATTTCCTTGGATGTGCCCCAAACTGCAACTGCCGCAGGAGCAAATCTGGTAGTTTCTAAAGGTGGTACTTGTCTTGATCTAATCGTAAAGATGCCAACTGCAGTTAAGTGTCTCAGTATTTCCAAGGGTTTATAACTTAACTATAAAAATTCACTTTAGGCTATAGCTTGACATATAATCTCTCAGCCTAAGAGTGAATTTCCTTAACCGTTTTCCCTTTAATTCAACACTACTTGATTCAGTGTAGCTTTCATCCTGTAATAATATATGCTCATGAGTTATTACTGCATCAGTACAAACCCATGTCCATTGCTAAAGTAATTACTGAAGGTAAATATGAAAGAAGACACAACTTCATTGATCCAAGGGTTATAAAATGAAAAAAATATTGGTCTTCTGTGATGTTTTCTCTTCTATCCAACCCATAAGCCCCCAATCTCTGAATCCTGAAAAAAGTTGTAGTGTTGAAAAAAAAAAAGATACTGTGGTATTTGTAGGATACTGGCTTTTCTGGGAGTGGCCTTTATCCAAATTCTGTTCCATCACCTGGCTTCAATTTAAGAGACTTGACCTGACCAAATAATTCACGAGCTATTCTATATTTTCAAGTAGGTAACCAGAATTTGTAGACAGAAAATACTCAGAAATACTACTTGTAGGAGAGTGGACTAGTTTTGTGGCAAATTGTGCAAATTATAGGAAGAGAAACATGCTATGGTAGAAAAAGAGAAAGAGTTGAATCTGGAATTAGGAGCCCGGCGGGATTCCTGGCCTGGCTTGATCACTGACCATCTAAGCCAGTCACTAAGACAGTCCCCTCAGCTACCCTCAGATTCATCTTCCTCATCTGTATAAATAAGTAGCTGGGGACATAATGACCCCTAAGATCCCTCTAATCTAGTTCTGTCATCCTACAGCCCCACAAAACCAATTGCTCTTCCATTTAGTTTCAATATGATAAAGCAAACCTAACTTAGGGTTGGGAACAGTGAAAAAGGATAAGATTGGAGTAGTTTCCTCCACAACAGTTGATTCAGCCAGTGTAGAGGGGGAGGGGGAAGAAAAAAGAAAAAACGAGGGCAAATTTGGTGGGAAAAGTTGTTTACTGATTTGCCAAGTTACTTGTTTAAACAAATTTAATCCATTTGATCAAAGTGGTCTCCTGTGTATATCCAGTATCAAAGGGCAGCCAGAGGTAGAACCAGCTTTGAAATTGACTGCAATACTTTTCTGTCTTCCTAGTCCTTTATTATCACATGTTTAGGAGGAAGGATGCTTTTCCTGGATAAAGGGAACGTGTTTAGAAATCTTATGTACAGAATCTTGCACTGAACCTACCGTAGTGTCTTAAACTTAATGGGGACTAAAATGATATCTACTGAATTGAATTACTTTGAATCTAAACAGTAGCCCTCCTTAGTTAGGTGTTTGATAGTTTCCTTGTGTTTCCTTCATTGCCTTCTCTTTGTCTTTGTACCTCTTTAAAACAAAAGGTAGTCTTAAACATTGTCATTATTGTTCTGTAGCCTTACTCTGCACTCTCTCCCGAAATGATTTTGACCTGTTTCCTGGTTTCATTTCCCTCTGGAGTGGCAAGGACTCCCAAATCTTTATTTTTGAGACTGACTTCTCTTCTGATATACCAACTAGAATTTCTAAGCACCATTCTCAACCAGAGACCCATAGGCATCTTAAACTCACATGAAATAAATGAAAATAGTTGTTTCTACTAAAAAACTGGGTGCTGTAGGGGCACCTGGGTGGCTCAGTCAGTTAAGCAGCTGACTCTTGATTTCGGCTGGGGTCATGATCTCAGGGTTGTGAGATCAAGCCCCACCTCAGGCTCCTCACTCAGTGAGGAGTCTGCTTAAAAGATTCTCCCTCTGCCCCTCCCCCTGCTGGCATGCATGCTCTCTCTCTCTCTCTCTCTCTCTCTCAAATAAATAAATAAGTCTTTAAAAACAAAACAGGTGCTCTATGCCATGGTTAGGATTACTATTCTTTTTCCCTGGCATATTGGCTAGACACCTTGGTGTCTTCTTTGACTTCTTTCTTTACCTCCGGGAACTTTCTCTCATCCCTGGATCTAATCAGACTTGCTATATGAGTCAAGTTGGCCTTTATTTCAAGGTTCCTGTATTTCATTTCCGGCTCTGACAAGAGGGGAGGGACCCTCTGCAAGTGATTTTACCTCTTCAATTTTTGGTTCTTTATTGGGCTGTGGTGAGGATTAAAGGGGATAGTGCAAGTGGAGTGTTTAGCACAATTCCTGGCACATAAGAAGCACTCCCAAAGTACTGCTGATATCTCTGCTTTTATTATATGTTCATTTTTCCTCTGTCATCACTCTATGTTCCTGCTTTACCTCTGTTAGTAATAAAACAACAGGCCCCAAATGGAGTCACTTATGCTCAGCCCTGTGTCACTGAGACTTAAGTATAGTTTTGGCCTTTCCCAGAAATGGAATCTTAAGCCAGTCAATTAGGAATCACCTGGCCAGCACTAGTGAGGTAATCTGCCTGACTGACCCCTGTTGTTCCCTGAAGGAAAGTGATCTTGACACAACCAGTGCTCCTTTTGCTAATATAGTTTCCTTGTTCCTACATCCTTATGCCTATAAAATTCTTTCATCTTCAAAGGAACTCTTCAGAGCTCCCTTCTAGCTGCTAGATGGGATCCTGATTCATGAGTCACTAAATAAAGTCAATAAAATCTTTAAAATTTACTCAGATGAATTTTATGGTTTTTTTTTAATACCTTCTGATAGTATGTGTATCAATCTGCCCTATAGTATTATTAGGTATTTATGTGCTGAAACCCAGGATACTATAAACTTCTAGAAAATAGCATGCTCAGATGGGCCCTCTGCATGCAAACAGCCATCTGATGAACAGAGAGAAAGTACAAGGAGGGTCATGTTTTAGGGGTGAGCTTCCCCTGTTCCTACATATGAATGACCAGAATTAGTCATATGGCTCCACTATGGGCAGAGAGGGCAAGGATTTTTCTTTCTGTGTGCCCAAGGGAGAAACAAAGAGTGTAGAGAACACATAGCATTGTCTCTGTCCCACAAAGTGCAGTGATCAGGGGAGAGGGATACAAAAAATGAAAGAGAAAATGAAGATAATATAATTACCTTTCTTCCAGATGCCTGCAGTGTCTTTTATGTAATGTTTTTTAAACCTTAGACTTTCTAGTGCCACTTAGTAAGTTTTACATTATGTTATGTATAATCATTTTTTAATACGGACTTTTTTTGTTTACCAAATGTTTATTTTTTAAAAATAGATTTGGGGGGGTGGAACACCTGGGGGGCACAATCAGTTAAGTATCCTCCTCCTGGCTTTGGCTCAGGTCATGATCTCAGGGTCATGAGATCGAGCCCTGAGTTGGGCTTCATGCCCAGCACAGAGTCTGCTTAGGATTCTCTCTCCTTCTCCCTCTGCCCCTCCCCACCCCCACCCCACCCCTACCCCCCCACTCTGTCTCTCTCTCTCTCTCTCTCTCAAATAAATAAATCTTTAAAAAAAATAAAGTAAAAACAAATTTTTTGTCACCGCTATAAATGGAAAATTTTATTTTTCTAATCTGTGTTAAAATAAATCATGAGTACAAAATAAATTCATCCTGTCTTACCTAAAACATTTTGTGCATCACTATCAGGCACTGTACACTTTGGAAAGCACTGCCTTAGTGCATTAGAAACGCACATATGCAGACATCTCAAGTGAGGAATGCTTCCTGTTCAGCATATGTGTTGAGAAAACAGGGAAAAAATTCAGCTAGGGAAGACTTCTTCTAAGAGATGTTGTCTTTTTCTCCCCCCCTTTTCCCCTCCCTTCCCTCTTTCTGCCTTTCCTTTTCCTCCTCCTTCCCTTTCTTCCTTTCTTCCTTCTTTTGAGCTCCCCTCCTTTCTTCCTCCCTCCTCTTCTCACTGTCTCTGTCCCTCGCTCTCTTTCTTTCCTTCTCTCACTCTTTCTCTTAGATAATGAAGAGGATTAGTTTGAGCAAGATCTTGGGAGAAGCTGGGGTTTAATAACTCCTCACAGTACTTTTCCCTTCTGATCATGATGATAATATTCCAGGAGAATCTAAAAGTCCTCTCCCATGAAATGCCCTTTTAAGCTTCAGGGTGACCCCCACACTGCCCCTTCCTAACCCCAGTGCCCATCTCCATTCCCCAGTGAACACCATCCTCAATGGGCTGGGCTTGTTCTCCTCACTGACTGTGACCCCACTCTTCAGAGCAGAAAGAATAGCACACTGTTTCATCTCTGACGGTGGATGTTAGCCATAGCAGAATCGGTTGAAGCCCTTGGGTGGCAGGTCAGATTATGCCTGCCAGCCTCAGCCACAGGGCTGTGAAGCTGGAGTTGTTATATTTACCTGCCCTTGGTTATGCTGAAACAGGGAGAAAGCCTTCTAGCAAGGTACTGGATCCAGTACAGTGATCAAAACAGCTCAATAAGAGTGCCTGTGAAAAGCATTCATTTTCCTATTAATGGAGCTTTACATCCATCCAGTAAATTTTATCAGAACCCTCTAACTCTAGTAAAATACAGTGGAGTGCAATAAATTTCACTTTACGGGTTTTACAGTTTGAAAACAGCTGCAGGGGAGTCTGGTTACTGAAGGGACCTAACTAGTACAGTCTCCAGGGCTTGGTTTCTCTATACAAGGAACTCTAAGAGATGACCTGACACCCGTTCATGTCCAGTCCACTCAGGTGAGGCATTACCTTCCTGAACATCATTTAGGGCATGACGAAAGTCTTGTATCTATACCTGCAAAGCTGGCTTTCAATAGTGAAGAGAAAAGCAATTGTTGCTAAGCAAAGGGCTGCTAGCTTCCCTGGGCAATGAGCAAACGAGCTTCGCTAAAGATGGGGATTAAAGCCCTGACCTATTACAACAGAGCTGACTGCCCCAGAAGGTCCTTGGCCTTTTTGTCCTTTTCCAAGGGGCTTTGAACTGGGAATAAATCAGATAACATTCCATAAGAGAAACTCTTCCAACTGCCCCCCAACCAAAAAGATTTCTACAGTTTACCTAGAGGCAGGCTTTCTTGTTTTCAACTGGCCTTTAACGGACTGTTTCCTTGTTAAATTATAAATTGTTGAAACTTGAGAAATTCTCTTACCCTAAAGAGGTCTGGTTACTGTAGAAATTTGCTTCACAGAGGTTCTACCCCTACCCAGACATCAAACTCCTATCTTCTTTTGGTTTTGATTTTTAAAAAACTCAGTTAGGATCCATGTTGATGGCGTCACTGTTGAAAGCCATTCACCTTCATGGAAAGAAGCTTGCTGGCATTTACTGTTTGGCAGGCATGGTTGGAAGCATTTTGTCTGTATTACTTTGTTTTATTCACACAAGGAGCCCATGGGGTGGAACTCTTATTCTAGTCCCTTTTACAGATAAGGACACTGAGGCAGAGGCTGGTTATGTAGTTGTGCTTGGCCCACCAAGCCAGCAAATAGGAAAGCCAAACCCAGGTACTCTTGTTCTTATCTGAGGGTCTTACCCAGAAGTACTTCCTCCTGGGGAGTGCCTGGGTAGTGGACACAATGCTCCTCATGTCAAACCATCCACCTGCATGAATTGATAAGTAGGAGAGATTTTTATTTTGACCTGAAGAGGAAGGAGTTATTTTTGGAGGATGAAAGGAGCCTCAGGGGCAAAGGGTAGAAGAAAGAATGGATCTAAATAAATGTTCTGAACATTTTGGAATAGAAGGCATAGGGCAAGAACCTAAGGGCTGTGGTTTCAGGAAAGACTGGGAGACTTTGTGCTTTGGGAACCAGGTGATGTAGCTAAACAGATTTGAGGGGGATGGAGGACAAGCAGGGATCAGAATGGGGATAATAGGGGCCCACTCCTCCCAAAGTGCTGCCAAATCCCTCCAGCCACAGATCATAGACATTTCCCCCAGGCATTCCCTGAACAAGAACATTGTCTTGTTCATTGATTCTCAGTGCCTGGCATATGGTAAGACCTTAATAAATATTTATTGAATAAATGAATAAAGGACCCGGAAGGCGAAAGTAGAAGCCCAGGGACCAATTTGTTCTTATGCAGACAGGAGGTGCATCTGGAAGTCCCAGACATACTTCAAAGATGGTTGGTTGGAGTGGGGGGTAGAGGTTGAATGTATCGGGATGGAAGTTTTAAAGTAAGGACCAAGAGGCATCTTCATTTTGGAATTACCGGTAAAGTCTTGGACAGTTTTGTTGCAAACATCATCACGATATAATTATAATCTGTGTGGTAAGCATCACCATTTCCATTATGTGGATGAGAAAGCAAAAGCTCATAAAAATTAAATAAATTACTTGCCCCTGGTTCTACTACCAATGTATAGAAGAATAGGCACTTAAAGCCCTATCTAGCAATTTCCATAGGTCATACTATTTCCACTATACCATGTTGGTTAACATCTCTCACTTGGGCCTGTTTCCCATCCATGAGGTAGTTGGGATAAAGAGAGAGCATGAACATAAATCTCTCAGAAGAACAGCTGCAGCTTGTCTTTTGTTTTGACAGTACTATGCAGAGCCCAAATTAAAAAACAAAACGAAAGCAAACATGGCCAAAGTTCATGACCTTTGTCTGCCAAGGCACAGCTAAAACAAAAAAGGAGATCTCTTTGATGTAGGTGATCTGAAATGATCTCTTCACGGTCAGCTTATGACATGAAAATGTTTGTAAGCTGCTGTTACACAAAAGTGATGTTGAGCTATCATATTTCATGGCCCACATAACTCTCTAGGTACCAGAGCTTGTGGGGGATAAGGTCACTCAGAAAGACACTGTGGTGTTGAATATGTGAGGTCTTCTTGCTTAAAGCTGGCTTCTTTTTATTGTGGTTGACAATTGAAGGATTCGTTGTCCTTGAAATACCTAGTCTGTGTCTCATTCTTCATTCCCTTACAACTCCCATGAGAACTCTAAGCCTTATTTTGCTGGGTGCAAAGGGAGTCAATAAGTAGTCAATTGTTGTAACTAATCGATATCTTACCCCCAATTCTATTTCAGTGATGGAGAATGAAATGACTTTTAAAGGAAGACCAAAGGGAAATTCTTTTAAGAATATCCCAGAAAGTGTACCAAGTTCAGATTAAAATGAAATCTTTGATCTTTGGCTAAGAAATTTCATTTCTATAAATGATTGTTAGGAAAATAATACAGAAGAATTCTCATGTAAAAAGGTCATTATTGAAGCAGTACTTATGGTATTGGAAAATTAGAAATAAACATCTACAGTAGGTGAAAGGGTATGTAAATTATAGTTTAGTCCACATAGGGGATATTAGGTAGCAATTAAAATGTTATGAAATAACATACTAACATAAGGAGTTGCCTAATGCTTTATTGTTAAGTGGGAAAAAATACCAAGTGGGAAAAAGCAGAAAACAAAAGTGAATATTTAGTATGAGGGTAACTACAAAAAACAGTTTTAATGCATGGGAAAAAGATTGGGAGAAAATATACCAAAATGTTTAAAGGGCTAGATTTGTGTGATGGGACTATAGATTATTTTTCTTTCTTCAGTTGGCCCAGCCACATGTTTTAGATATGTTTTATGTTTATGTAAGGGGAAATAGTCCCATAAACTTTATTTTTTAACTTTATTTTTGAAAGAAATAAAATTTCCAACACTCCTGTAGGAAAAAAATTCATATCAGATAATTTGTATTTCTTAATGACTGTGGCTTTAGGCTGAGAAACAGTCTACATGAGAACAATCACCCAACCTCTTTTAGAGCATTGGATTTGAAGTAGGCAGATATCTCTAAACATCTCTGAGAGACACAGGTGCTGTTTTAGAAGTATCCCTGGTCTCAAGAGAATTAACAGGCCATAGTTCTTATATCTGAATGGTGTTAATTCAGTAAATGAGAGGGCATGTTGAGTATGGCAGTCAGAATTTTGGAGATGGTCACCAAAGTTCTTGGCCTCTGGTACATACAGTTGTTACTCAATCAAATACTAACCTAAGTGTTGCTGAGAAAGGATTTTGTTTATGCAATTAAGGTCTCAAATCAGTTGACATTAAGATAGGGAGATGTTCTAGGTGGCCTGACTTAGTCACATGAGCCCTTTAAATCCGAGCCTAAAGTTCAAAGACAGGAAAGTCTGAGATTCGATGCACAAGAAAGAGTTGATGATTCCAGGGTCCTGATATCAAGTCCCGCACTGGGCTCCCTGCTGAGCAGGGAGCCTGCTTCTCCCTTATCCCTCTGCCTGCTGCTCCGCTTGCTTGTGCTCTCTCTCTCTCTCTCTGTCAAATGAATAAATAAAATCTTTAAAAAAGAGAAAGAGTTGACATGGCCTTGCTGACTTAAAGACAGAGGCGACCACATGGCAAGGAATGTAGGCAGCTCTAGTTACTGGGAGTGAATCTCAGCAGGCAGCCAGCGAGGACACAGAGACCTGTCTTATAACTTCAGGGAACAGAACCTGGCAAATAATCTGAATGAGTTTGGGAGTGGATTACTTGTTTTATGTAAAAACACAGCTATAAATACAGTGCACAAAAAGATATACAGTTTATCTGTGGTACTAAAATTTCATGGAGAGGGTATGTATTAGGATTCTCCAAAGAAACAGAACAGAGAGAGAGAGAGTGTAAACTGACTGCTCCCGCTCTGAAATGGCTGACCCCTCCCATTCTGCAAGGGTAAAATGCTGTAGAAGATCAGTGGAAGCTGTGCAGCAAAGCACAAAGTCAAGCACAGCTCCCAAAGCTGTGTGCTGTCCAATATGGTAGCAACTACCCATAGGTGGCAATTTAATGTAAACTAAATAAAATCAGATGAATAATAAATGTGGCACTAGCCACATTTCAAGTGCTCAAGAGCTCCACGTGGCTAGTAGCCACCATATTAGATCCCGTCGTGTAGAGAACTGGCATTGCAGACTGTTCTCCTGGACAACGTTGGCCTAGAGTGGGATGAATCTGGATTCCAATCCCACATCTGCCATTTGTTGTTTGAGTAACCTTGGGCAAGTTGCTGTACCTTTCTTTGTCTCTGTTTCCTCACCTGTAATTTGAGTTAATGAAAAAGGTACCTATCTTAGAAAGTTTTGTGAGAAGAGATGAATTAGTGCACAGAAAGAGACTAGCCCAGCACTTGGGATATAATTAAATATGTCATAAATGATAGCTGTTATTTCAGTTATCTTCTCTCTGTTGAGCTTTTTTGGGGGGCATCAATTAATATTTGTAGTATTACTTGACCTGAAACAAAAAAGAAATAAAAGGCCCACTCAAATAATTTAATTTTTGCCATTCAGATTAAATCATCTTGAAATAATCTCAATCATTATTTGAGATTTGTTCTTGGTAACTCCATTATCATAGTTTTTAAAATATGATTTTCATTTTGGATTGTTTCTGTGAAAGAAAACTCACCCTCATCAAGATTTTAATTAATGCTTCAAATACTCATCTACTATAATTTCATCAGCATCATAATTTAGCTGTTATAATGTCAAGGGAACAAATTGCATTAATCAGCAGTGTTTGGTCACTCACACAGAGGCAGTGCTGGCACCGGCAAGGCTGATGGTAAATGTTATATGGGAGGCAGATATCAGCCCTTTCTCCAGAATTGCCCATTTAGGTCATTTTACATAATCTAATTCAGATCTGCTGCCCTTGTCTTCTTCTGTCCCCTCAGTCACTTTTCCAACGGGAACACTCTTTGTTACTTCTCACTGTAAACCACAAGTAACTCACTCTCTCGGTTGATGTATATTGCTCCTAACGTGTCACAGCAATTAATACCCCAGTTTGGTTCCTGCATTTGGATATCTGGTGAAAATAAGAATTTCTGTGTGTGGCCCATGGTGATCAGGACGTGGCTGGCTTTTGATCATCTGAATTCATGTAGAGTCTGATTATTTAAAAGTCTACCCAGGGATGTTTCCCAGGACAATGGGTGGTAGTAACAGATCTAGTAGTAAAGAAAGTTGCCTGAGTTTCAAATTCTATGCAGTACAAAAATCGTTTTTATTTGTTTAAAAGAAATGCTCAACACTGTTTGGTTGTAAGAATTCTACAAACGAGGAGTGCCTGCATGGCTCAGTCAGTTGAGCGACCGACTCCTGCTTTCTGCTCGGGTCATGATCTCTGAGCCAGGCTCCATGCTGAGCGTGGAGCCTGCTGAAGATTTTCACTCCCTCTCCCTTTGCCCCTCCCGTTGCTCGTGTGTGCTCTCTCTCTAACATAAATAAATAAATAAAATCTTTAAAAAAAAAGAATTCTACAAATAAAATGTGGGAAAATACAATGTCTCCCTTAAGCGGGGGCTGCAAATCAAACACATTTACAGTTAATGAAAACTAGTGGAAAAAAGCTGATGGGCAATGAGTCTCCCACCTGCTTATTTCAGGCCTGGAGGCTACTTACTGGGTAGAACACGAGTTGTACAGATTTAGGCAAACTTGGATTTTGGTAAACTTTTTCCCATATGTTATCCTAGATGCTTGTAGTTTGATGGGTTGTAACAATTTCCAAACTTTTTTTTTTCAAATGTCATCTTATGTGGTCATCTTTAGAAAGAAAAGAAGCTAGAAAGGTAGAACCAAGAGACTTGCATTCAAATCCTGCTCCCCCTCAAAAGTGGGGTGTTCTTTGGCACCTCGTTTAGCCTCTAAGCTCTGTGTACTTTGATGTTGTCATTTGTAGAATGAAAGGGTTGGAATTGATCCACTCTTGTAACCAGGTATTAGGTTCTACAGTACCATAAATCTCAATCGGGACACATACAGGGAATCCAACTTGGGTGGACGACAGTACAAATACAAGTTGGGTATTGGGAATAGTCTAGAGGAACCCAGGAAATCACGTATGAAACACACACACACACACACACACACACACACACACACACACACACACACACCCCACAGTACCCTAATATAGGATACTGTTATATAGAACATAGTAGAAAAACAATTTAAGGTAGGAAGAAAGGGAAATAATAGAAAATGTATTTTGAATTACCTATGTATCAATAACTTGCTCAGGGACTAAAAGTAAGTTCTGGGATACGGTAGCCCACATTCGAGATGTGACTTACCCATCATTTTCTCTATAGTATATGGCAAGCCGAGGAATGGTAATAGGAGACTGTGTTAATTCTGTCTGAAAACACCATCTGGTTCTACGTACTAATCTAGGCCACGGATGTCACAGCCTAGATGTGGTCACCATGATATTCAAAGGTCAAAGAGGGGTCTAATTACATGCCCCAGTACTTAAAGGGCAGATTCACCAGAGCATGAACGTAATCACTCAGGCCAAACAAGACCCATTTATAATTTTAATTATCAGTGAATCAGACAACTCTATCAAATACCAATTATTTGGCTGTTGCTGAAAATAACTGTCTTGTCTTGTTAGTCTCTAGAATAATCTCTTGAGGGATGTAGAAATGTTCCTCTTAATGTAAATATTTGTTAATATCCATCAAGCAGAATTAGACTCATTTAATGTTCAGCATTGGTGATTTATTTTATTTATTGTTAAGGAACATCCAATATAGGAAGAATGTCAAAGGAAGGCTGTTAACATTGTGCACCATCACCATCCAGAAAGGTGCATTAGGACACACTGCAGGCTCCACTCCAAAATCTCACATTTTGTTTTCATTTAAAGAAATAGTTCACCTCATAACTCAGTAAAACTTTCTTTGGGGTCTTATTCATAAGGATCACATAGCGACAAACATTTCTGGGTGTGTCTGTGCGCCTGGGACATGCAATAGGGAGCTTCCTCTCAGGAGCTCTCAGTCTACATACATCCATGTTCAGAGAAATGAATACATGCTAAAAAACATTTAGCTTCGGGCTACAAAGGATTTCTTTTTCTTTAACTTTGAAGTCACGTTTTGCATAAAGGATCCAAGAAATCTTCCACCGTGGTTACCCTGTCTATTCTATTAAATGAACCGTATGAAATGACCGAGTCCATAAGTGTTGAATATCTGTAATTTTGTATGGTTCAAACTAATAGCATCTGTGAGGGGAAAAAAATGACACTATCCAGACTGTCCCAGTTTTTAAAAATTGACTATCTTGAGAATGACTACCTTTGAATAAAGAGTTTTTCATCGTGTCCAGGGCTGTCACTTTGAGATCTGCCTTCTTGCCATAGCCTCTTAAAGACCGGTATGAACCCCACTTGCTTTCTGCACTCAGCTGTCATCATTTCTTCCTTTTGCTTTTCACCTACAGCAATTAAGGCCCGAGTGGTCTGTTATCGGCACGACTTTGATATTTCCATTTCATTTGCAACTTCAGCACTCCTCAGTCATTTTTGACACTCTTATAATTTTTATCTGCAATTACGCTCTCATTATCTTCCTTCCCGATATTTTACATGTCCAATAAGCCTCTCAATTTCCTTAATTAACAAGTAACTTTCTTTCTTCATGCCGAAAGCTATTTTTATTCCTACAATATTTATTACTAATTGGCACATGCACACTTTTATACTTATAATAATTTTTCTGGCCTGCCCTTTATTTACCCTCTGTTTTGCTCTTCTAGAAGCATCTCATCCTCCTTGGCAAAGTTAGATATAAGTTCTTGGGAGGGGCGATCTACTGTCAATTTTCCTTAGACAGAGCTTGAGGTCTTACTCTTTATTTACAAATAATACTTTATGCTTCTGGAATGGTTGTCCCCAGCCTCACCACCCTCCTTTTTTCCAAGGATATTTCCCCATCAAGCCCTGTAACCTTACATTCTTTCTATGTGCTGCTACTTGGTTTTGCTATTCTTTCATTTACCATTTAAATATTTTGCACTTCTCAGGGGCGCCTGGGTGGCTCAGTCGGTTAAGCGTCTGCCTTTGGCTCAGGTCATGATCCCAGGGTCCTCCCCCTGCGTCGGGCTCCGTGTTCTGAGGAGATCCTGCTTCTCCCTCTCCCTCTGCCTGCTTCTCCCTCTGCTTATGCTCTCTCTGTCAAATAAATAAATAAATAAAAATCTTTAAATATTTTGCCTTCTCATTCTGGCCTTGGAACAAGGAACTTGCAGCTTTAGACAGATGTCAGCTTTGATACCTCTTCCCTGTATATTTGGAGCCCATCTCAGAAATGTCATCTCAGTTACAAGTTCGTGTTGTCAATCACTTTTTCAAATGAGTAGAAATTGGATCTCTGCTTGGTAACATCTATATCATCAAAAATTCCTAAGAAACTAGCATGTTGAATTGAGTCACCAGAACATGTTTTTTTAGGAAAAGTAAAATTACCTTTAAAATATATATATGCTCTATTACACCAGAAATACATATTAACTGCAGATATATAAGACAATACAGTTAAGAAAACAAAAAATAAAACCACCTACCTATATTACCCTCATTTAGAGATGACTACAATCCCTGAATATTTTTAATCACCTTTTCTTTAACTGAGTCCCTCCCTCTGCTTTCCTATTTTACAATTATATTTTTCTCTCCTGGAGTAAGGTTTATGACTTTCTTAAGATGTTTAAGATATAGTTTTGCTTTTTCTTTCATCTCAGAAGTGTAATTTTTCATTTGTCTATTCCCCAAGAGTAACTTTCTCCCAAATTCTCTGAACATATCCACCTTCCATTGAGCTAAGTGAGTGTCTGTCCTTGGGTTTTTTTTTTTCTCCTCTATTTTGCACTACACACAAAACTACCATACTGAGGGACTCAACCTTCCTTCGAGTCTACATGAAAGTTTTGATTTCACAGGTCACAATGACAGACCATTCAATCAGAGATTAAAATCCATCTCCTGCTCTTGGGACAGAAATGAAGGACAACTGGTGATTGTGATGAGGTATCTGCTCTGCAAGTCAAGTGTTTGCTCCCAAAGCTGTGTGATTGGAAAATCTAGCAGGCATGAGTCCAGTAAAAGACCACTTGAACTAAAAGTGTATTATCCTAAAGTGCACATTTTTATTTAATTCGGGGGAAAGCAGAATGAATCTAATAGGTCAATAATAATGACTTATGGCTTCCTTCATATGGCACACTTACAATAAATGGTAATTTACCATTAAAGAGTGGCATATTCCTTTTTGTGTGTGCAAGAAAAATTAGCATTAAGTCATACCCAGAAAGAATAGGTTTTCCTTTCCTACATTTGGGATTTATATTCAGTTATTCAGGCTTAGAATATAATATGCGAGCCACTTTCTTCCAGCTTCCCCCCTCCCCTTCCCATTTAGAAAATACAGGAAAGATTAAAATGTAACCACTTATGACATCATTCCAACTGTATGCTGATGGACTGCAGATCCATTCAGTGGAGCCATTTGGAAAATATTTCATGTTCCAATCATTAGACTTGCTAAATGAGTTCAGATTTGGAATTATATGGGTTGAGAAAGAGAAAGATAATGTCTGTAGGTGACTGTATATAAATAAATGTGATGTGTGCGTATCATCCAGGCTCCTATCACCTTGATGTGTTTTTTCTTTAAGGTTTATTTATTTGACACACACACACACACACACACACACACACACACACACACACACACACACGGGGAGGGGAGGGGCAGAGGGAGAGGAGAGAGAGAATCTCCAGCAGATTCTCCACTGAGTGTGGAGCCCAACCCCAAGACGCTGACATCCTGACTTGAGCTGAAATCAAGAGTCAGTTGGCTGCTTAACTGTGTGAGCCACCCAGGCGCCTCCTCTGACCTTGATGTTTTAGTATATTTTGTGCTTTCCTTCTTCCTCCTTCCTTCCCTCCCTCCCTCCTTTCTCTCTCTCTCTTTCTTTCTTTCTATTAAAAAAAAAACACTCTGATGTTTTACTTGAAGCATAGATAGATTGATTCTGTTTATTGACAAACTTATATATAGCACATTATTATTTTCATCAATACATAAGGATCTCAGAATTGGACTCTAATTTGGAAAGGTGGAAACAGAAGGTGATTGACACTGATTTGTTTAGTATCTAACTCCACCTTTTTTCTCCAGGAAAAAAAGTATCAGTGTAAAGTAGACTATAAAAATACAATTCTAAAAGTTCTACCTCTCTATCCACCTTTTAAATATTTGGCTAAAACTCTCCTCCATCTCAGAGAGGATGCCAGATTAAATTATAGGGAACAGCCTAACACTTTGAAACCTGCATATTCTATTTCTGTGGTGTATAAACTGGTTCACAATAACTTGATTAGAGAAAAGTCTTGAGTAATTGGATGAAGTCAGGCTCAAAAGATATGCCCAATTATCAATGAAATCTAGTGCCCCTAGCTCTGCTGGTTCCACGCTGCTTTTCTATCTATCCAAATGGCCTTTCCAAAGCTGAAGCTTCAGAGAACAAATATCAAACCCTGAAAACTGAGCTAATTTTATAAGCTTTTTGAAAGTAGATTGGATTTAACAGGGCTGTGCTTTTGGAAATGAATGGTTGATATAAATCAGAGGTAGTGGAAAGGTAACGTTTATCTGATTTGATTTAGCAGCAATCTGGTCCAGATGGCAACGCAGAATTTAAAGATATTGAAATATACGGTTGCAGCTGGAGACTGTATAAACCTAAATATAAATAATTCAGATGTGCTTATGCATTTAACAATGTCAGCTTTAAATATAGATAAAAGCCAAGACTTTAGGCTAGCATTTGAAAATGGGACGATGACTAAATGCAGGTGCTCTTACATATGTGGCCATATTTCAATGCCTTATTTAGCTCTAATCTGAGAATGCAGGTAGAATTCATCAGATGTACCTGTCTGGCCCAAGAGAAGGAAGCACAAATTAGTGTAAGGTTAAATCTGGTATATCAGAACCAAGAGGTCTGAAGAAAAACGAAAGCAAGTAGGAGGAACACCTGATTGAATATGACTCAGAAATATACAACCTTTTTAGCCATGCCGGGATCACAGACCTAGCTTTTAAAAAGGAAGAAGAGAAAGATGGCACTATGTCCGCTTGAGCTAACAGGGGTTTGATATCCTCCTGAAAGCAGGCTGGAAAAAAAATCCCACAGTGCCAGAAAGTCCTGTGTCACACTGCTCATCTACCCCTCACAAACCTTGAATTTAAAAACCTGAATTCAAATCTTGCCTGTCAGTCAAAAGCTCTGTGGCTGTGGGCCAAGTGCATAAAGATGATAAGCCACATCTCCCAGGGAGCTGTGAGGTCTTACTGAATGAAAAAGAATGAAAACCTGACCCCACAATACAGGTTATTTCTTCTCCTGCGTTGCTCTTCCCTTTTCTCTTCTCTCTTCAATTTCCTTCTTTGTTTTCTTCAATATGTTACCCCCACTGGACCTGAGGGCTAGGAATGGACTAAGACTTTGTCTGAATTTGGGCTCTCTTGAGGTTCAGAGATGGTGATTTTGCCAATTTCACCAACACCTGATGCTCTCTGTTCCCAAATCCGTCCTACACACCTACACTTCTTCAAGGACAACTCTTTACGTGTTACTCTGGATGCAGGCTCTTCATTCCTCTCCCTTAACCGAGGGCCTACTGAGAGGACCCTCAAAATGATGGATTGATACTCGATAAGATCTTAAACTAAAGTTGGGGATAGGAAGGAAGCGATGACTATAGAAGATATTGTAAAGGAAGAATTGACAAGATTATTATAGGGTGTCTGTGGAGGAGGAAAGGTGTTGATTAGGAAGAGACCTCAAACATGACTCTAGACCTCACACTTGGGTCTGATCAAAACCATACCTAGAATCAAAGACTTTGCTTGAATATGAAGAAACTTCCTAGGAGATTCAGTGACTTGTCAAAGGTCACAAGGTTAAGTATAGTTTGGCTTAGAGAAAAGGTTCCCTGGCTCCTAAAACAGAGCCTGCCCATTTTATCTCTACAGAAAAATTGGGTAAAGAAGCTCACTAAAGTCATTGAGAAAGCAAGATTGATCTAGAAGATTTTCATAATTGAAAACAAGTCTATGGGAGGATACTGGAACTTTGGCATTCTTTCTAAAATAGAGCCAGATCATCAGTTTTCCTGAAGTCAATTTTAGGAGAAGAAACAGGAAAGAAAAACATTTTATGAGAGACAGATGGTGGCAAGGATTGGACAAGAAGCATGTTCATCCTGAGACACCTAACATTATCTCAGCTGCTTGAAATTACTTCATGACATTATTATTTTTCCCCCAAGTGATAGGTGGTTTGATTTCATTAGAAATATTCTTGAATGTCAGCCTCCTTCTCACCTGCCCATCACAGATGGCTCACAACCCTGGCTTGTCCTGTAAACAGAGCCCAATCTTACCAGCTAACAGAAAGAAACAGGACTCCTTTTGGTATCACACACAGGAGGTAGAGCCAATGAGTCACATCTTTACATCGGATGCATCTCACAATACATTCCGAAGGCTCACAGCTTCTGGTCTGTATTTCCCTTATGGTCTACTGAGCCGCACAGTAAGGCAACTGTCCGCTTATATACCAGTCTTTCCTGGAAAAGGGGAAGGAAGATTCTTGTCTGTCCGTCTTTATATTCCCCTAAATTACAGAATCTGGAACAAGGGAGTCACACTCTAAATATCAGTTGAACAATATTATGATAAACTATTTACATCTGCATAATGACTCATTCATTCATTCATTCATTCACTCAAATATGAACCCCAAACTGTTCTAGTGTTGGGATTACTATAGGGATTATGATATAACTTAACACTGGAGCTAATATAATCTAGTCATTGAGACAGTCGGTTAAAAAGCCAATTCCAATAGAGCATAAAAAGTATTATGCTAATGAAACTACAGGGGGCTTTATGTGGAAGAACCAAGAAAGGGCCCTCAGCTCAATCTTGGGGACAGGGAAGTCTTCTCTGAGGAATCAACAACTAAGCTGAGATTCTAGAGACTGAAGGAAAAGAGGGAAGAAAGGAAAGAAGGAAGAAAAGATGAAAGAACAGGAAAGTGTGTAGGGGTTAGCAGGTGATAACATGGTAGAAAGGTATTTCAGGTAAAGGTGGGGAGCTGGAGAGCACATTCAGGAAATGCATGATCTCCCTTTTTTTTTTTATCACTAAGACTTTCTTTCCCATTATTTTATTTGATCCCCATAGTTACTCTCTGGGATAGACAGTGTGTTAGGGGTAGGATTGGGTTAATTGTTATGTCTACTTTACAGATCAGAAGGGTGACCCAGACTCTGAGTTTAAAGGACTGACATATGCTGATCACACTTGCCAGGGTCTTCTGGCTCCAATTTCAGTGGTCACTCTACCATATCACAATGAAAATCATTTTGGCCTTGCTTGATTCCTGAAGTTCATGCCTAAGTGATCAAAACCACAGCTTTAGGCTGGCCCCTGGGTCAGAAGAGCATGCTGTTCCCATGCTTGGGATAGCATTGACCTTGCTCAGCCCAATGGCCTCTGGCCTCTGCCTAAGTGCACAGATGCCCAGAGGCTTTAACTTCAAAGACATGCCAACCCTAGAGGCCCCAGTTCTCTGTGGCTTCTCCTGGAATCCACAGTCCCTGTGCCAGGAACTCCAACTGCCATCGTAGGAACAACTTGCTCCTGAGCCTGTCCTAATGCACCTCTGGAAAAGCCCCTTGGGAAATCATGACTGATGGACCTGGTATTCTATGTTGAGCTGACCTCTAAGCCCACCACCACATTGCACCTAAGTCATAGACCTTTGGGGTGGGAATGGTCACCAGGGTGAATTTTCATTCTTCTCCTTCTCTCACCTTCTGCATCCAACAGCCCCCACCTCCAGATGCACCTGTTTCTTAAATTCCTGTAGAATCTATAACCTGTCATTCATAACTGTTGCACGTTCAAAGCATGCCAGACTCAAAGGCAACGTTTATGGAGCAGGTACTGTGCTGGATGCTGTTTTCATTTCTGTACATGGATTAACTTGTTTAATTTTTACAACAATCTTGTAAAGTAGATACTATTAATATCCTCATTTGATAGATAAGCAAACTAAGTCAGAGAAGGTTTATATAGACTCCCTAAGATTGAACAGGTTAATATGTGGAACAGTGAGGCTGTGAACCTAAGCAGCCTGACTCCAGAGGACACGTTTAGCTGTTCTACTCTAAGTCAGGTCATAGACTGAGTGGCTGGAAGGAGTGGAGATGGGGCCTGCAGACCGACTTCCAGGCCTCCCTGCACATGCTCATGCTGTTCCCTCTGCCTAGGCTGCCTTCCTCTCTTTACCAGCTTTTCCATTCTCTCCCTTCTGTTCATAAAACTAAGCTCAACTCATTTATACAGTAACAAGAAAATGTGATCTCCCTTTGGTGTCTCCTGCCTCCCAAGCCCCACAGAAATCAGGGTGAATTCATTACCCCTTAATCAGTGTCCTCATAGTTATATAGTAACAATGTCTTTATGAGCCTGACCCCTTACACCCCCAAGAGGCGGTACTTTCTTTGAGGGTAAGGGTTTATTCATTCTGCAACTCTGCTATGCAGCACAAAGCCTAACATATGCTGAGAACATCACAAATGTTGCGTTGAGAAAACAGAGAAACATGCAAAGGCCGCCATTGAAAGAGGATTTACGTGTGTTCCTCAACTCAAGCAGTGAGAAAAACAACAGATGGAAGCTGCCCTGAGCCATAATTATCTTAATAGAAGTAAAATTCAAAGGTAGAGCAAGCCGACAGAAGGTACTGAGTCCCTTGTCACCTGCGGTCTGCAAGCAGGCCTTCTCCCACATAAAGGAGAAGTTATGAAGGGACCCCAGGTTCAGCTGGGGAGGCAGACTTAAGATTCTGAGCAGAGCCAGATTTCAACTGCCAAGACCCTGCCTGAACTAGCACAATAGTCTCTGCGATGGTTAATTTAATGTGTGAACTCGACTGGGCTAAGGGCTGTCCAGATAGTTAGTAAAACATCATTTCTGGGTGTGCCTATGAAAGTTTCTGGAAGAAATTTACATTTGAATTAGTAGACTGAGTAATGATGTGGATGGCATCATCCTAACCACTGAGGGCCAGAACAGAACAAAGAAACAGATGAAGGGCAAATTCACCCTCTCTGCTTATGCTGGGTTACCCATCTTCCACCCTCAGACATTGACACTCCCGGTTCTCAGGTCCTGAGGAACAGCTTGGGGTGGGACCATTTTCCAGGGCCTATACTGCTGCCCTATTCCTGCATGCTGTCAGTGAATCTAAATCGTATGTTGTCCCTAGCTATGTGCAGAATTAAGGGAAACGAGAAGATAGTCTGAAGAGTAAAGGAAGGCCAGGGAAATGATAAAGGATTCCAACCTCGGCCTTTTCTAATTTAATGAGACACTGCACAGTGCCCAAGTGTTGCCATGCCTGGGAGCAAAGTTGTTGGCACCAGTTCTCACCAGGTGGAAATATCCAGAAGAAGAAAATGATGCCAGATCTGCCAACTTTTCCAAGAGAAGGCTGGGCCCCCTGAGCTATACATACTTTTGTGGAATATGCACTTGCCTTACGCAAGTATGGGTCTTAGATGAGGAGCGTAATTTCACTTCAGCTCAGGAAGAAGGTTTCTGTTGTGAAAATTCAATAGGCAGCAAAGGAATTGTGGTAATGTGTGTGTTTTTAGAGGCCAAGGAGAATGTTTTGGCTATATCTTCCCAAAACTGCTTTCTCATATCTGAACTTCTAGAAGCTAATGTTTTATGTTAAAGCACCAAGGTTTCTAGGAGTCATTAATGCCGGTAACTTAAGCTTCCAAAGGCCAAATCTGAAGCAACTTGAAAGCTCTCACCTTCTCCTCCAGTGGTCTAAATACAAGAACACCAGAGGGAGTTTTGATTGATAAATCACTTAGAAAGTCTGTTCAAGTTCAAATGCAGTTAATATCTTTTAGCGAAATGCTAGACATTAGGCTAAGAAATTCCTTGTGTTATTTCTTTTACTCCTTATAGTAACCCATCACCCCAGCTGGGCCCAACAGCCTCTCTCTCCTTGTATAAAAATGCAAGGATGAGAGAATAAGTGGAGGACATTTATTCTAGAAGTTGTGGTTATCATAGCTGGCTAAATAGTTCTGCCCATATCAAGACTGCACGAGTTTCTGTCCTCTTTCTAAACCTAGTCTCAGCCTCCAAGCCTCTCTTTGCTTTAGTTTTCCAGAATTGGCCTGTACTGTTCACAACCAGAAATCTCTCACCAATATAGTGACTGATTAGGATAGAGCAATATTTAAGGAGAATCCTTGATGTTTCAGAAGACAGTAAACAGTTTGAATTTTGAAATGCCACTGACACAGTGGCTACACTTTGTTCCATGGGTCTTTTTTCCTCTGGGGAACTAACTCCATTTGACACAAGTGTATGGTGAGTTTCCTGAGTTCACATGGAAAGGAAGCTTGGCTCCTTTATTTCTGTGACTTTGCCCCCGAAGGCGCACTGAGTTACATATTAACGATGGCTTGGCAGACCCGTGCCCAAGAGGCTCAGGAGCATGAAAGGCACACATGTGTATTGTGTGAGTATGCTATTAAAGGCCACAGGAACATCCTTAAGAAGGAAAATGGACACAGTGACAGAATCCACTCCTTATCAAACAGAAGGTCTCGACAAACCCTGATTAGAGGGGGCTCTGCTGTGGCCTGATTGAAATGTTTTGCTTTGCAAGGATCCCAATGCAAAGGTCCAAGCGGTCTTGCAATCAGGTCTTCTAGCTTCTCTTTTGCGGGGGGTGGTGGTGGTGGTGGTGGTGGTGGTGGTGGTGGTGAAAGCAGGCCTTAAAAGCAGCCAGGATCAGACCCTGGGCTAGTAGGGGTGCTTAATCAGCTGCCCTAAGTCCCAGGCAGGAAAATTCTGCCTGCTGCCAAGGAGGTATTAATGTCGGAGACCATAAATGCAGTGACCTCATATCTCTCAACTTCTCTGTCAAAAACCCTACTTGGCAACAGATCAAGGATGTGGATTGCCATGATGGTCACATCTGGCTGTGTCTATAACAAAGATTAAAGTGACCGACCTGTAAGTATGAGAAAGGCCCATTTACCAGTTTCCACCTTAGCATCCCATGGCTTGGCACCTGGGGGATGCTTGATAAGCATTTGTGCGTAAAGGGTGAGCAGTGGAAGAAGGGGGGGATCTGTTACCACCCAGAGCCTGGCAGGGAGGGTCTTCTCTTTCTCATCATTGCAGCTCCTGGGCCTTTGGTTCAGAGGGAAGACTTTTCTCCTGTTCCACTCCTGCCCTTCCGTTTCCAACATCCCGAATAAGGTAGAGGTTCTTGTTCAGGCAGGTGGAGGTCTGGGACTTTCCTAACAATACTTTCCTACTTTATCTTGGGGACTCCTTGAAAGATATGTGTAGGTAGAGCTCCAGCCTGGAGTCCCTACTTTAGATATTCTAGCTTTGCCTAGAACAGGAACTCTGTCGGGAGCCAGTCACGTCATTTGTTAAAAGACAGGATAAACCAGTTATTCTAAGGTTCTTGTTGAACAGTCATCTTCCATGTGGTAGGCTGGACAGAATCATGTCTATCACGGCTTCCATGTACAAATGTGTCTTTACTTAAAACACAGGCTCCCTAAACAGTGTTGTATGCCTTCCCCTCTTGACAACTATCTTTCATGTTGATACTGTTATAAACTTTGCCTGACACTATCAAAGTCCAGAAAGCAAAAGCTTGAAGCCAGAGATAACAAGGCAAAGCACCCACCACACAATCCCCGAGTCACGGTCATGCACTAACAGCCACCTCAGCCACCTCAGTCAGGGGACTCAATCTCTCAGTTAAGCCATTTCCTGGAGCAAAAACCCACATTTCTTGACAGAGCCAACCATTCAAAGCTGCCCTCTCTGCCCTTTCAAATTTAATTTGTTTCAAATCTTGTAGGAGCCACAGAATTATTTCGGGATTGGAGTCAAGTGAAAACAGGTGTGGTGCCCTTTTATCCACCCCCACCCCCACCTCTCCTTCAAAATGGCCTGATTAGGCTCCAGATTAATCAGACCAGCCAATGGAGATGGAGGAACCCCTTTATTCTCTTGGACACCGGTCACCAGGATGCTAACCCAGATTCCTGGATGCACCGATATAGAAGACCTGACCCGACTGACCTTCTCATGCCCCATCCAAGCGCCTGTGCAGTGGTAGGACCAGGCTACGGTGTCACCCACCCTGGGCCAATTGCCTTCTCCACTCCTGTGCCGGTCTGCCCTGGGCCTGAGAGCCAAGGCCTGGTAGTCCTGCCTTCCAAGATCAACCTGAGCTCTGTTTTTGGCTACCTCAGCATTTGCTTTGGCTGCTAATTTAGGCCGACCTTCCTGGTGTCTCAATATTTAGGCAGTTAAGCATGGAAAACATTCACAAAGTTTAGGGTGAAATAAAAAAAATCTTATTCAAATAGGAAAATTGGAGTTCAGCAAAAAGTCACACCAGGAAGGAAAAAAATGGAAAAAGGAAAAAAAAAATTATTCTAATTGTGCAGTCCTGGGAAGGGAGCTGTTAGCACTAAGGGACACTGTGAATGGAGATTTGTGCCTCAGTTCCTGCTGTGGGGGGATCCCAGGCTCAGACCTGGAGCGACCTCACTCATCTACCTGTACAAACACCTTGGTTTCCACATCTCTTCTCATGACTTGAAATTCCATCTCGATGCTGACAATTCCCAAGCTCAAATCTTCAACCCACACCTCTCTCTTGAACACAAGACCATATATCAATAATCGACTTGCCATCTCTTCTTAGCACAAAAAATATTCAAATCTACTGTACCCTAAGCTCTGCTCTTTCCTTGGTTTCCCCTGTGGCAATGCCATCCTTTCCTTTGTTCAGCCCAGAACCTTGGAGTCATCCCTGCCTCCTCATCCCACAGCCCCACACCCCATCTGTCAGCACATCTTATCTGTCCTACCTTCAAAATATTTCCCATGAGAGATGATGGACTCTGAAAAACAAACTGAGGTTTCTGGAGGGGAGGAGGGGAGGGGGATGGGTTAGCCTGGTGATGGGTATTGAGGAGGGCACATTCTGCATGGAGCACTGGGTGTTATGAACAAACAATGAATCATGGAACAGTACACCAAAACAAATTATGTAATATATGGTGATTAACATAACAATAAAAAATTAAAAAAAAATATTTCCCATGTGTAACCACTTCTTGCCATTGGGTGTCCCCACCACCCTGGGACAAGCCACCACCATCTTCTGCCTAAAAATTATAATAGCCTCCAGCTGGTCACCCTATTCTACTCTGTCCCTTCCACCCCTACCCTGGCAGCACAGAGAAATTAAAATGATTCTTTTAGGATGTAGGTTAGGTTGTATCACCATCTACTCAACAGTATTTCCCATCTCACTCATAGTAAAAGCCAAAGTCTTCACAATGGCCTTAAAGACCTTCCAATATCTGTTCCCTGTCTCATTTCCCACCACTTAACCTCTGACCTTATCACCTACTTCTTTCCTCCTTGCTCACTCGGTTCCAGCCACATTGGCTTCCTGGCTGGTCCTCAAATCTCCAACCATTCTGCCACCTCAGGACATTTGCCTTTGCTGTTCCCTTTGTATGGAATGCTCTTCCCCTAGGTGTCTCTGTCTAGTTTGCTCCCTCAATAATTTTAGTTCATTTTCAGGTGTCACCTTAACAGAGGTGCCTCCTCCAGCCACTCTACGTAAAATTGCATTGGTCGTACATCCCATTCCCTTTGCCTCATAGCCCTTACTATATTGCCTACCCTGCTTTATATTTTTATGCAGTAATTATTGCTAGCTGGCTTATTATATACGTGTTTATTTGTTTATTTTCTGCACTTTCCAACTAGAGAATAAGCTCCAGGATGATGTAGTTTCATTTTGTTCACTACTGTATCTCCAGAACTTAGACTGATGTGCCCTATGTGGTAGACATGACTACATAATTTTCTAGATAATACCCAGCAACCTTCAAGTCTCCTGGCAGCCTCAACTTTTCTTTGCATGATTATGCCAGTTTTAAAGGTGGAGCATGAGATTCAGTCCTGACCAATTATAGCATTTCATGTCTCCCCCTCTCCACTCCCACCCCACACAAAGGAATTAGATCACAGATGATCATGTGACAATCAGAGCCAACGAGATGCAAAGAACTTTTCTCTGCTGTCTGGGGAAAAATATTGTTCTTCCTCATTGAACTCTAAGCTAACAAAATCTAGAAAGGACTGATCCTGTTGTAGCCACTTCATTCTGTGAGGAGAGTCCGTGAAGCTTTTGATATAAATTGATGAGGAGTAGTCACAAATCTTGAGGACAGATATTCTCTTGACCATGACCTATTCCTCCCACACAGAGAACCTTGAACTTCAGGGAGAAAATACAGAGCAAAATAAATAAATAAGTAAATAAATAATAGATAGATAGATAATAGATAACTAGGTAGATGATACATAGATAAGGCCCTCTTCTTTGCCCCTGTCCTCCTGCTGAGCTTTCCCATTTCTACCATCTAGAACTGGGATGATGCCCTAATCTAGAACAAGGATGGTATGTTACATCCTACTCCGACTGACATGTGGCGGTTCCTTAGAGCTTAACGTAGAGGAAGATGCAGAAGCTGTGAGTAGCTCAGTGGGAAAATGTGCCATGATTGACCAGTAATATCTGTTACTAGTATGAGAGAGGAGAGAGGTGCATATTAGTATAGAATTTTTCTGTCTACAAAAAGCATGAAAATTACATAAAGCATGGAGCTGCTTTCATGGATAAAGCATGAACATTGAGCTAATTTCAGGAACAGAATCCTTGTTAAATATGTGCATGATAAGTGGGACACAGAAAAAAAAAGGTATGATTAGATTGAGGGGAAATTCAGGGATAGCTTCTGGCAGGTGAAACACTCATGGAAGCCCAGAAGTACAAACAGCTCATAGACTGATTTATCTGGAGCAGAGGGGCTGTGTCGCAGAGAAATTTGAGAGAAGGCTGGAGATTTCCATGAGGAACAGCATGATTGACCAGGGCCTTGAATGCTAGGCTGAAAGGGGGGATATTCAGGCAGCAATAGGGAGGTTCTGTTGGGTCTTGAGCAGGTGACGGTTGTAATAAGATCGATGTTCAAGGCAGATTATTCTGTCAGTTGAATCCAGGATGAATTGAAGCCGTGGGAATTGGTGGTGGGGAGGCTGGTTAGCATCCTGCTGAATGAGTCAAGGAAATGCACTCTGGAGAATGTCTTAAGTAGACCTGTCATGAGTATGACCGCAGACTCCTTAGCTGTGTCCAAACCTGTGTCATGGGCATGTTTAGAGAAGTTTCAGAACCTCCATAGAGCTTTCAGAGTAAATGACCTGAGCAATTGTGGAGGGTCCTTCAATCGTGTTTATGTGACAGTGGCCAGGGCAAGGAAAGAGGCAAATCTGAAGAAGCTGTTAAAGATTCTGGTGTGGAAGGGATTTTGTGCATTTTGTTACTGTGGCACCACAGAGTCAGTCCAACAGGGTCTCCAGAAGTTTCTGCTCAACCATAGAAAGGGATGATAGGTTAATTACTTGATTTCACTCAGATAAGTGTAGAAGATACTACTGGGTAAGCCATGGTCAGGGCATGAGGCATGAAAGAAATGCCGCAGGGTGCAGGCCGGTAAAAAAATAAATAAACGAAGCCAAGTGTGGCAGAGAAGTGGAGAGTCCATATTCCAGAAAGGCAGCAGTTACTTACCTCTCACTGGAAAGTTCCATCCCCAAACATGGGCTAACCACTCCAAAAAAATTTTTAAGAGAAGTCCTTTCTCTAGAGTTTTATGTAAAATACTCATTTAATTTAACTAGTTGAATCGTCCATTCAGATCCCTCAACTCAGAAACTACGCATGCGGGTTTAGTCCCCTTTTTGGGGGTCTAGCCCTTGATTCAAGAGAAGCAGAAGATGAGCTTTGAAGCAGGCAGCCTGAAATAAAATCTTGGCCTGCCCCCCTTTTCCCTCTGTAACCACGAGCAAGGAACCCCACAGCCCCCAGCCTCCACTCCCTTATTTGTCGAATGGAGATAGTGAGGGTAATGATTAGGTTAACTGAGCACTGACTAAGTTCCAGGTACTGTTGCAGGGGCTGTACTTACATCACATCATTTAATTCTCACGATGATCCGATGGAAGAGTCGCTACTATTTTCCCTGTTTTTCAGATGAGTAGACTGAGACACAGAAAGTTTAAGTAATATTTCACGGGACCATGAAACAATAGATGTGAAGCATTTGGGATGTTTGCAAAACACATCCTGGGCATTAATTATTTTTCCCAGTTTTATTGAAATCTAATTGGAACATAATATCATTTAGTTTTAGCTGTACAACATAATGATTGGATAAATGTATGCAGAGTGAAATGATTGCCACAATTAGGTGAGTCAACATTCATCACCTCACATAGTTACAATGTTTTTTCCTTTGCAAGGAGAACTTTTCAGATCTATTCTCTTAGCAACTTTCAAATATACAATACAGTATTGTTTAGTCACCACGCTGTACATTACATCCTCGGAACTTATCTGTCTTATAACTGGAAGTTTATACCTTTGACCATCATCACCCACTATTACTTTTATTATTAGTGTAATGAAGAGAAAAAAATGGCCTTTAAAAATTCTAACTCCTGGCAGCTGCTTTTGCTGCCTGGGGAGTGTCATACTTCCTTTCTTGAAAGGCTCTTTATTTAGGAAAATGCCCGAAAAGTCCTCGTAGGGTCTAAATGCTGAAGCTTCCGAAGGGGGGCTTGATAGATGTCTGTGGGCAAGAGTATGCTGAACCATTCTACAAAGTCGTGGGGACTCTGGAGGGTCCAGGGGCGGAGGCTGAGCCGAGAAAACGAGGGAGCCGAGAAGAAGGAAGGTTGGGGGTGGGGGGAAGGGCATAGAAGAAGAGCGCTCAGGCTACCCCCACCTCCCTCAGCTAGAGACGGGAGGATGGAGGAGATGGTCAGTGAACTTGCTCAGAGCAGGGCTGGCAGGGGAGTTGTAATCACTCACCTCTATGACTGGTGAGAGGAGTCAAACACTTTTGTATTTGCAGAGGCTGCTTTAGAGAAGCAGAGGGAAAAGGGCTGTCTCCCTTTGGGTAGGTGAGGAGCAGGGAGAGCAGTAACACAGCTTTTCCTCTGTGCCAGTCCCCTTCCAAGTGCCTTCTTCTCATTTAATGCAGACAACAACCTCAGGAGGTGTTCTATTAGCCCTTTTTTACAAATGGGGAAACTGAGGCAGAGTGGATAAGTGGATTGCCCAGAGTCATCCAGCTACAAGTGATCCCAGCTGGGCTGTTAACCTCTATGCTATCTTGAAAAACAAACCCAACTGCAAGGGAGGAGATACCTGTAAAAATGAAGATTCAGAGGAAGGAATTAGCAAGAGACTAAGAGAGATGGGTAAACCCCTTAGGAATCCCCAGGGAAATTGGGAGGCTCAGAGAAGGGGTGGCTAGTTGTTAGTTTTCCACTGACCTGTTGGAGTGGGTCTTGAACTATTTTAATTTAAACATTAAAACAAGGTGACACAGTTTATGTTGATCTTTGGACGACACTGTTTTATTTTCATGACTCAAACAAGGGTCTTCAAGTGACTAAAATCATCACTTGGAAGTTAACCTTAACCTCCACCACTGGCCCTGTGCTGATGCATGATTAATACATCCAGATAGTACATCCAAGTGGTAATAGCTGCTTCCCCAAGTATGGGGAGAAGCTAATAACTCCACAAAAGCCTCCCAGGCATCAGAGTTAACTTAGTTTTGAGGATTTTCTAAATGGGGAGGGTAAGAGACCATTTTGTTATGCAGAAGCCTATCAAATGGCTAACTAATACCCAGATCTAAAAAGAGAAAATGGCAGAGCATTTATGAGGGAGGCTTTGATTTTACCTGATCACGGGGAAGAGAGACAAACCTATTACATTGTTTTGAACTTTGTTAATTTGTATAACACATGCTACTTATGTTCTTAAGGAGACAAAGATCCACATGATGGACACTTTTTCTTCTTATTGATTTACTAAGAACGGGGCACTGCAATTACTTTTAAGAAGCGATTTAACTTACAATGATGGAAAAATCTTTGAATGAAAATGCTATCCATCAAAGGTAAAAAAGAAAAAAGTCAAGTCTTGTCGCAGAGGAAAATGAGACAGGCATGATCAAAATGCAATGCATTTAACCATTGAAGAGATCAGGCCATCTCAGGATGTGTTGATGTGTTGTCACTAACATGCTCTTTTTTTTTTTTTCTTTTTTCTTTCCCTTCTCCTTTTTCTTCTCCTCCTCCTCCTCTGCCTTTTTCTTCTTTTTTTCTAGTAATCCACCGAGCAAGTTCAAGGCTTATATTTTACTGATAACCCACTATGAACTTTCCAAGTATAGAAACGGCCTCCTTCTTTCTGTATGCTGCTTCTTTTGTTTCCCAGATATGGCAGGGGAACCTGGAGGAGGAAAGAGGCTTACCCAAGAACTATGATTTTCTTTAAATAACCCCATGCAAGACCTCAAAAGAAATCCCATTTTCTCTTGTTAGGAATACATTGCTCTTTGCACGTAGTATACACTTTATATCCACCTTTTCTGTCTTGGAAATTACACACGTGAAGCAACTACAAGTGGCGACTGAGCTGAAGGATTGGCATATGTGGGAGTATTTACAGAGAACCCCATCATGTGACTTCAAAATAGATGCGCCGCTTTTAGGTGGAGTTTTGTTGGACTGATTGTGGTGAGCTCCACGAGAGGCAGAAGGGAGGGAAAAGACTCCAAGTGAGAAAAAGGCACTTGTGGAAGCTCAGAATTAAACAAAGCCGTCTTTTTGAGTATTAAGAAACAAAAACAATGGATCTGGAGCCATGGAAGGATGCCCAGTGGCCCCAAATGCTCATTTGCTTTTAAGGTTGTTTGGGCTTTAATTAGTGAAGCCTTGACAGAGGGATTAAAAAACTTGAACTTTGAAAAAGAACAATTTTGCAAGGCCAAATGGGAAGAAAGATGAGTGGATGCAGATGGCAATGCATACCTCTCGGCTTGTTTCGCCAAGGATTAGAACTCTAAACTCCGAGGCAGGGCTGGTGGTTTTATTCAAAAGAAAGGTTCGGATCACTTTATTCTGCTTTAGGCATGAGATAAACTTATCATGAAGAAACTGATAGGAATAATGTCCCTCTTTTTGTCATTTTAATCCTTCTGCATTTATCAAGAATCAATAGCTCACATTTCCCCCACACTCAGTCCAAAGCATATTGAATTTCATATAGTTCCTCCAAAGTGCAAGCTATTTTATGTGTTTGAACCCGTGCATAAATTGCCCTTCTCTGCTTCTACCTGGTAGACTCCTGTGTATCCTTCAAAATCATATCCCCTCATATCTTCTCTTTGAATCTTCTCTGAATTTTGTATCATCTACTTAAATCTACCTCTGCAGTTGCACTTACCCCATTGTGTTGCAATTATTTGGTAACATAGAACATGCCAAAGAATGCATGTAGCATATATGTACAATTTAAGTAACAATAATTCTAAAAACATGTATAGAACTGTTTAAAAAATGAATTCAACTGAGTACATTTTAAAGGTCTTATTGGCTTTACTCAGCAATTCATGAATCAGGATCCCATCTAGCAGATGAAAAAGAAGCTCCCAGAGCCTGTACAAAGTGATAAGCAAAAGGGAATAGGAACAAGGAAGTTATACTGGTATAAAGTGGGATTGGTGAGGTCACTTTCCTTTAGGGGTTGGCAGGGGTCTATCAGGCAGATGACCATACTAGTGTTGATCAGACAGTTCCTGACTGACTGGTTTAAGATTCCATTTCTGGGAAACTGTAGTTAAGTCTTGGTTTGGTGACAGAGGGCTTAGCACAAGTGATGCCATTTGGGGCCTGTTGTCTTACTTTTAAGAGTACCAAGCAAACAGCTTAAGAAAGAAAATTTGCCAATATCTTAAAATTTCCTGCATGACTCACCCATCCCTTTACCTACTTGCACTGTAGAGGCAACTATTAAAGACATTTTATATTTATCATAGCCTTGCTTTTCTTTCTAGTTTTACTGCATATATTTGTATCCTTAAACAACATATTGTTTACTGTTGCCTGCTTGAACCTAATATAAAGTGAATTATGTATGTTTTTAGGATTCATCCATATTGATAAATGAATCATGTATTCTTATTTTTTTAAGATTTTATTTATTTATTTGATGGAGAGAGAGAGACAGCGAGAGAGGGAACACAAGCAGGGGGAATGGGAGAGGGAGAAGCAGGCTTCCCGCAGAGCAGGGAGCCCGATATGGGGCTCGATCCCAGGACCCTGGGACCATGACCTGAGCCAAATGCAGACACCTAACGACTGAGCCACCCAGGCGCCCCTGAATCATGAATTCTTAATGGAGTGAAAATTGGTTCTGGGAGTACAGAAAAATCTTATTCTTTTAATGTATAAAGCAAAGACATGCATACAGTATATAAATAGACCGTTTGTCTATGGTGTTAAAGTTTCATAGGGGGCTATTAGGAAAAAAATGTTTGAAAACATCTCAGGGGTATGATAATGAAAAAAAAAAAGGCTGAGAAACACTCTGTGGGTCATATATTTCTATTGCTACATAGTATCTCATTAGAGATTAGACTACAATTTATCCATCTAATGTTGGTGGATATATGGAGTGTTTCCAGTTGTTTTTATTATTAAACCATCTCGTGCCCACAAATTTGATAACCTCGATGAAATGGACCAATTCTTTGAAAGACACTGAAACTCACACAAAAAGAAAAAGACAATCAGAACTCAAAGATTTCCCTGGGTGCCTGGGTGGCTCAGTTGGTTGGGTGTCCAACTCTTGGTTTCAACTTGAGTTGTCATCTCAGGGTTGTGGGATCAAACCCCTTGACAGGCTCTGTACTCATTGTGGAGTCTGCTTGAGATTCTTTCTTCTCTCCCTCTGCCCCACCCCCTGCTCATTCTCTCTCTCTCTAAAATAAGTAAATAAAATATTTGTGGTGCCTGGGTGGCTCAGTTGGTTAAGCGTCCAACTCTTGGTTTTGGCTCAGATCATGATCTCAGCATCCTGAGAGCAAAACCCACATCCGGTTTCATGCTCAGCACAGAGTCTGCTTGTCCCTCTCCCTCTGTTCCTCCCCCTGCTCTCTCTCTTTCTTGCTCTCAAATAAATAAAATATTAAAAAAAAAAAGAACTTGAAGATTTCCCAATAAGATCAGGAAGAAAACAAGGACCTCTCTTCTCATCAGTGCTTTTGAACATCCTATTGGAAGTCATAGCTAGTGCAATAAACAAGAAAAAAATTTAAAAAGGTATATAAATTGGGAAGGAAGAAATAAAACAGTCTTTGTCCACAGGTGACATGATTGCCTTTATAGAATATCCAAACGATTCACCAAAAAAATGGAACTAAGAAGAGATTATAATAAAGTTGCAGGATACAAGTTAATATACAGAAGTCAGCTGCTTTTCTATATACCAGCAATGAAATGAAAAACACATTACCATAAACATTAACAACATCCCCAAAATGAAATACTTAGGTATAAACCAAACAAAATGTATACAAAATCTATGTGTGGAAAACTAAAAGACTATAATGAAAGAAATCAATGAATAGCCAAATAAATGAGGTGATATTCCATATTCATAGATAAGAAGACAATATCATCAAGACATCAGTTCTTCTAAATTGATTCAATACAATCACAACCCAAATCCCAGCAAGCTATTTTAAGGATATCAACAAGCTGATTCTAAAGTTTATATGGTGCGGCAAAAAAACCCAGAATAGGTAAATCAGTAGTGAAGTAGAAGAACAAAGTCAAAAGATTGGTACTATCCAACTTCAAGACTTACTATAAATCTGTAGTAATCAAGACAGTGAGCTGTTGGCAAAGAATAGACACATACCTCATCAGAGCAGAATAGAGAGCCCAGAAATGGAATCATATGAATATAGACAACTGATCTTTGATAAAGGAGTAAAGACAATACAATGGAACAGTCTTTTCAACAAATGGTGTTGGACAACTGAACGTCCACAGAAATCTACACATAGACCGTAAGGCACCTGTCACAAAAATTAACTCAAAATGAAAATCCCAGAAAAAGGTTAAAAATTGAAAGTTTACCATCAGAATCTCCTTTGAGATAAATCATTCAACTTTCAGACTTGGATGACATAATAATAATAGCAGGTGCACAATAACTTAGAATTGGCTCTCCTACCACCTCGTTACCCTCTAAAAACCATTTCATTGTCGTCAAAATCCTGTTGAGCAAAGGTAAAATTCACATTTCAAATGTTATTAGAGTGTAGTTTTAATTTTTATAACAGTATTTTTGTTAATATCTGCTTGCTCCTACTTTAGCATTTTCTTTCTTCTACTTTCTTTGTGTTTGTTCTGCTGTTCTTATTCAAAGTTCTTAATTTTCAGCCCTTCTTTTTTTCTTATACAGACATTTATGAGACATTAATTTCTCTCAGTACTATTTTACTCTTTCCATTATTTTTCAGTTATATTTTTAAGTATTTTTAATTTCCATTGTGGTTTCTTTCTTTACCCATTTGCCTCCCCCCAAATATATAAGGTTATTTTAATCATCTTTTTGTTATTGATTCCTGACATATTCTGTTATGGTTAGGAATGTGGTCTGTATGATACTCTTTGAAATCTGTTAGGCCCTCCTTTATGGCATAAAATCTGCTATAGGCTCCGTGCATGCTTGGGAAAAAAATATGTGTACTCTAGTTATTGGTGTGGCATTCTATAATGTCTGCT